>NW_018020664.1:2524-56779 GCF_002006095.1 Pseudomyrmex gracilis
ATATATATTATCGCTTTAAATTAAATTTTCGTGTATTAAAATTAACTTGTGTAATCGGACATAAAATTGCTGATGTCACTCACCAAGAATGCCCTTGACTCCCTTCTCAGCTAAATAAGTTGCATATTTTGGTATAGCGTTCAAGTTGAGAGATCTGTCGAATTATAATATTTTTTAGCATTTATATATATACGTTACAGTAAAAGCGTAAAATTTAACAAATGCATAATAAATACACTTACTGTTCAATGTATGCAATTTACGTACAATTTTAGCAAATGTATCAAATTAAAATTACAAGAGTGACATAAATAAAACTAACAATAAATTGACGATCATTGAGAGCCTCACGCTGGATGTTCGTGCGATCGCGCTGGAAAGCGAGATATTTCAGGTTCGACTTCTGGCCGATGTTTTTTCGCAATATTTTAAAATTATACACAGAGCGATATATGGGTATATTTATCACATATTATGAGATGCAATTATAGCATTCTATATAAATTTTTAAGAATTAAAATTTTAATTCAAATTTTTTACGTGTAATATTTGTTCACACAAAGAAATATAAATATACATATATTCATTTCGCAACAAACATCCAGCGTAAGATTCTCAATGATCGTCAATTTATTAGTTTCAAACTTTTGGAGCCAAATCTCTTAATTAATTGTTGTGACATAAATAAACTACTATTTTTGGCAAATATATTCATTTACTAGACAATTTGTATGTATTTATAACTGTTTTTTTTATGCTCTCCCAAAATAAAAATAACAAAATGTGAAAGTGTGGTAAGTATCAAGGCCGAAAATATATTGAAGGTTCTCCACTACACTGTTCTTTGTAGTGTGTGATACACATCTGCTAGCAAAAGTGATTATTTAAATTGATGCATTGACATTTTCGTTTATTCATATACTCTTACTAAAAAATCAGATGTGAAGACGTGTTCATCTGGTAAGTAGTAAAAGTTTAAATTTCTCATTGCTTGTGTGTAAATATGTACATTTACGTATCAAGGTTGGTAGGTGCATACATTGACTAGTGAGTGTATATACTTCTTGAATTCACATCTTATCTGTGATATATGTATACACTTACTGATAAAAGTTAATAAACAAAGTAGTTTATTTAAGAAACTTCGGTGTACAAATATATTACTGAGAAGCGTGTCAAAAATTCTGGAGGAGGAGTAAATTTTCAATTTATTCGAAAATGACTCCAGAAATAATGTCCTATTGGTCAGCGATTTTTAATGTTGAAAATATTAACTTGTTTCTTATCTTTTGTCAATAAGTGTATATTGTATATAGATACAGGTTATGTGTAAATCACTTACCCATCGTCGTGGAAAGGTGTTAACACAGGGACAACAAGACCCCTGTACGTGTATGACATTTGCGCCTAGAGAAAATTAATAATAAATTATAATGAATTTGTGCGCGATAGAATCTGTTTGAAACAGTTTGAACATGCACGATCATTCTTGCAAATATCATTTTGTCTACTTACAGACATATGTTGTGCCAGACAACAACCCAACAAGCAGTATCGCGGTAAACGTCACACTGAAGATAACTGAGATGAGACTTGCGCCGATGAGTCGCGAGAGAACTGATAAGATAAAAATCTCAAGCGAGACGTCCGGAATACACAAACTTCAAGCAATAAAACACTTGAATAAGACCAATCGTAGTTACAATTGTTATCTCGCATTAGTCAAAGAATGCTATTGGTCACTTCGCTCAAGTCTCACTCGCCGCGAAATTTTGACCATTTCACTCAGACCGAGGCTAATAGCCTATAGATCGATTAATAATGTTTATGAGTTCATTGCGAATTGCTCCCGGAGCGATTATCACTTGGGTAAATCAAGCAATTTGATTGGTCAATTTGTCAAATTGACGTTTCGGCAACGATTCAACCCGTAATCCTATCGAAAACGCTATATTTGGAATCTTGTGAATTAATTCGAAACGAAACCGCGGGAACGAGCGGTGAACTTGTCCTACATACGCAGCGACCAATGTCGCTGAGTTGCATACGGTATATTCGAAACAGTCGTATATCGTTTGAGAATTATGCGGCATTATTGAAAAATCATACATATGAGTAAATTTTTTTTGTTTTTAAAATTTTTGTTCCACAAATTATATGTAGTTGTCAGAAATTTATTTGATTTTTATTTGGATGTAAGTGTGATACTCTTTCTTAAATATAATTCAATAGTTTGTTTTTCGTTTATCTGTCATTGTGTTCGCATATCTCGCTGCGACTCTTTTGCAAAAATGAGTGCGAATGTGAAAATAGGCTAATCGTAGTCTCATCAATCGTAGCTCGAGGTTGTATGAGACAGAAGTGGAAACTTAATGAAATATTAATGAGACAGAAGAAACGACGATCTTTAACAATTCTCCGGCGAGAAGCTGAGCCAATTTATCTCTCACCTATATTATTTTATGTCAGAATTGTAGTTCCGATATCTTTTATGCAAAATACATCGTGCGCGCGCAGTTAAACTCGCCGCGCACGTATGTGTGTGTGTGTGTGTGTGATTTTGGCTCGCCAAAAAACTTGGTTATTTAAAACCAACCTTGGCTATTCTAACGTAAATTTTATTAATAAAATTACTTATACAAAGTAAAAGACAACATTACACGTGTCAATCAAATAGATTTCTCAGCGTCTTAATTGAAGCTTTTAATTAGCTCTTTTCAAACGAGCGATGCGCCGTACGTAATAAGTGACGTAATATTTTTTTAAAATAGTTGATCAATTTAGCATTCAGCTTATGCAATTTTCTCCAAGTAACCGTGACGTTTCTGGCACCGACTTACTTTCTCTCACTCGCTTTTGTTTCGTTTTCTTTTTTATTTTTTATTGAGTTTTTTTCGTATCGTTTAGATAAGTAATTTATCGAATGACTTTTTCTTTTGTCAAAATTTTTACTTCAATATTTTTGCGTCATTACGTATCACATTTTTCGTCAAATTACTCTAATGCGTAACGCGTCTATGTTCTCCGGATAATGTGTTAGATATTTACATTCCGAGACAATGAGACAAAATTTAATATAAAAAATAATCGTCCGCATTTATCGAAAACAATTTCTTTTTTTTCCATCTTTTCTCGAACGACAGTAATTACAACACCGCATTTTCATGCCGACATGGAAAAGTGGGGACTGACTCTCACCGCTCGAGCGACGGCGGCGAAACGTCTTTCGCGAACTCACTCGTGTGACTGCAAACTACGTAAACGTATCGATTTCGCAACTTCTACGCGAACGATCGCATATTAGCGAATAATTGTGAGCGTTGTACAATTAAAAGTTCTTTGAAATCTTTTATTTGTTTTATATTCAGTGAAAAGTCGACGATTATGGATAGCACTGTGGAGAACTTCGTTGAAATTCACTCTATTTGCGACTCGAATTATTATGTACCTTCGGCCATTCAGCTCGTAGAAAGTGAGTAGACAACTCCTTTATGTAAGACGAGAAGAAAACGTTATTATTATGGGAATAAAACGTTAAAAAAGGAAATAAAAAAAAAGATGATTTAAGTGCAACGTAAAATCCGTTTTATTAACAATATTGTTCCAAAGGAAATTAATCAATGTTTCTTACGAGACTTAATGATCTTTTTTTTGTACACAAGATATACTAAATAAAATATAAAATATATTATTAAAATACTGTTGTTCACATTTCTATTCTCTTATCAGTATTATAAATGTATTATTATTTATTTACAAATAAGAAAGCGACTCAAAACTCTAATTTTGCAAGAAACAACTACGTGTAAAAGTTCAACAAGCGTTTGATCTGAAGATAAATAAAATAACGCAACGCGAAAAAACGTACTCGTGCGAACTACGTAAATGTGTGACTTTACAGAAACGATTGCAAACAAAAACTTTATTTTTAGATAATGTTTTCTTCCGATACTTACTACATATTTCTAATTATATATTTTAAAAGAAATTCTATCAATATTGTACATGCGATAAGATTACACAAATTGAATGATGAGAATCATCAGTTAAGAGAATTACGATGAATGATGATTCTGAGATTTCGAAGATTGTAAATCTTTGGAGTAGTCTATTGTCTGAATGCCTACTTATCTGCGGAACAGATAAGATATGAAGATATATAACAATTATGTCACTGAAAAATGACTTTTCTTGAGAAGTATTTATATAATTATTTAATAATAATTATTAAAATGTTTACAGTTTATATAATATATTTAAAGATATATCTATATAATATATTTATAATATATTTACGTGAAAGTTGAAAGAAAGAGTTAGTTTTTTCTCTTATTAAAAAATACTTACTTCGCTTTTCTTTCTTTTTTGCAGATTTAAATGAGTTCGCGATCGGATTGCTAAGCGTTGGATCGATACTCTCGATCCTCACATTCTACTTGGCTGTCGATACCTGTCATAATGTTTTGTCCCAAAAAGATTCGAGATTCTTTAAATCAAACGTTATCATGATCATGTCGGTTTATCCGGTAGCGAGTGTTTGCAGTTTTACAGCAATTGCGATACCGAGGTAAGAAAGAAAGAGAGAGAGAGAGAGAGATAAAATCTGTTAAAATTGTTGTGTGTTTTTCACAACAATTTTTGTTTCGACAGACAATGACAGATTTTATTAAATCAATTTTATTAATCAATTTAAAAAATTTAATTTTTTATATTCAATAAACGACACACACGTACATCCTATGTTTTGGCTGACATCTGTCCTCTGTTTCAAAAAAAAAAAAAAAAAAATTATTTGACGTAATTGACTAACGAGTAATGTATATAGTTTTATTAATCAGTAATCATTGTGTACCTCTTATCGACTTTTGATAGGGGCCAGTTATTGTCGGAAGCGGTAACGCAGATGTTTTTAACAACCGCTCTTTATCGGTTGTACCACCTTCTGCTGGACGTCGGTCGGCGTAAGATCAACGAAACGCCCACGCTGATATTACGAGTCGGCCCTTGTTGCTGTTGGCCCTGTTTACCGTTCCCGGATGTTCGGATGACCGACTCCCATCTGTCCTGGTTGAAAATCTTGATCTTGCAGCTCCCAATAGTCCAGGCAAGAGATTTCTCTCTCTCTCTCTCTCTCTCTCTCTCTCATTGTTTTCCTCACGCGCTGATTTTACAATCGCTATATTAAAAAAAAAAAAAAAAAAAAAAAAAAACAAACAAACAAAATAACACTCTTGGCGAGCACAAATCTAAATTGGAGCACGTACTTTTTTCAGGGCCTTCTATTCTGCATATTCCTCTTCATGGCGGCCGAGAACACGACACTCGCTGACCAATATATGATCTACTTTCAACCGATCATGGTGACCAGCATATTGTTGGGAATATACAGTCTGACGGTTGCCACGAAAACGTTGCACAAAGTAGCTCCGGGTAATGAAGCGCGCGAGTAAAATCGATTATTCATCGATTCTACCTTCGACTAAATTGTGCCGCATCTAATTATGCAAACAATACGTCGTAATGCATAAGTTTCCGTTTCAGAGGCCAAATTGCATTTTAAAACGCTGGTGTTACAATTGGTGCTCCTGTTCTCGAAGCTGCAGTTGGGTATCATCAGAAGTCTGTCGAGTCTGTTTCCGTGCAATCCTCCAATTTCACCGGCGGTTTACGCCAACGGTAATAATACACGTATATATATTCGCGTGCAATTACATTACCACATTTCCAATTGTTATTAATCTTCTCGCTCTTTCTCTCTCGCGCTTTCAGTGACGTTTAACGCTTTGATGCTACTCGAAATGTTGCTGCTGTGCTACGTCGCTCGACGTATATATTACGTTGATTTGGATAAGAATCAAGAATCGGACGCCGCGACGGATCAAACGAGAACTTCGACGGATAATTCGGCAAACGGCGCCAACAAGCAACTTCCCTCGACGATAGCGTAGTTAATATGAGACGCGTGAGAGAACGGCACTGGCACTTTGTCATATACGTATTTGTGTCTAAGCGATGTTTTGTAAATAGTATTGAAAAATGACACACAAAATTGACGCGCACGTTTCGAAATCTTCGCAGCGCAAGATTGTCGAAAGCATCTCCTCGTTCCGACGATGTTAGTGAACTAACGAACATTGTGTTTTTTTTCGAAATTTCGAAAGGAATAAGTACAAAATATTGATAACTCGCAGCTCAAAATTGAATTAAGTAAAACAAATTGGCAATAGAGCAGCGACGCGGTTATTGGTGCGTAAAAAAAATGTTGGTTATTAAAAAACAAATGTTAAACCAAGGTTAAATACAACTTTTTAAGCAATGATAACGGTTCGGAAATTGAATACAAGTAATAAATCGGCAATGGAGCCGACGCGGTTATTTGGCGCGCGCATAAACCTTATCATTTATTAAAAAGCAAATGTCGGGCCGCGTTAAATACAAATTAAACCAGTGATAACGGCTCGGACGTACAAATTCGATACAACAGTTATCGCGCGCCAATAAATAACCGCGCGTTGATTCTAACTGTCAATTTATCGCTTGTATTCGATAAACAATAAAATTTGCGTTTTTTTTCGAAAAAGACTGTGAAGAAACAGATGTGTCGATTTTAAAAGAGATTAGTATCTTATACTCATTGCGGATATTATTATGTGAGATTTCTCATTTTTAAGCAATTAATAAGTGTTTAATTAAAAGTGATAATTCTTTTTGCGCAGGTGCGATTGAAAACTACTACAGTAGTATCGATCGCGAATCCGAGAGGCAAAACGTAAATCACAAATCGAAAAGACATTTACGCGGTCTGTTGCGCGCGTAGCAAACGATCAAGTAGGTACATGTAAAAAGAATCCTATGATCTTACACAATGATGGTGTCCGTTTTTTTATGAGTCATCACCGAACCGACGTGCATGTACCATAAATAATATGCGGTGTTAATGTATATATATATATATGCGAATGCGACTAATTATACAATAACAATATGTTTGAGATTTCCGAAGTTAGTTTATAAGTTTTTAGGCCGAGGACTTTAGTCTGTAATTTGTTTAATTATTGTAAAAAGAAAAAAAAACACACAATCGAGAGTTTGTACATAAAAAAACAATAACAATAAAAAAAATGTTCAATTGAGCACACGATAAAATCGCAAAATCACTTTTTCAATGTTATTTTCTATGTTATTTGTTTTTTTATAAGTCTTTAATCAGAATGAAAGAAAAAACCCCAATGAGAACTTTTTGTAAATGTTGGTCAGAGAGAACTTCGAAATTTTTTGTTTTTTCTCGAGAATATCTCGAGGAGACGTTTCTAGAGAAATTTCTTGAAGAATTTCCTTCTTCTTCTTCTTCTTCTCTTCCGCTTTCAAAGTGCATTGAACCCGAGTGACAAACTCTCTACAATGAATCAACTAAAAAGTCTGAAATGTACCGAGCGAACGTACGGATTCCTCGCGCACATGAGCGCGCGGTGAAAAGTGTGCCGTGACCTCGAACAAACTCCCGTTATCCTAGGCTACGTCATGAACATCTTTATCCTCACAGTCTTAACTCGGACGACGAACCGAGATGATGATCGGACTGTTGCTCTTTGTCATTCTTCCGTATCAACTCGCGCAACCGGACGCAAACAACAATGGACTAATTGGACTCGTCGCGACTCTAAGTTTTTCCGTGCTGCCCATCGGAATCGCCGTTAGCACCAGGTGCGTGTGTATCATACACTTCTGTTGTATAACTCCGCTATTGTATATGTTTTATTTTACTTTTTTGTATTTAATTTTGTCTCACTCAGATATGTTCCAAAATGGAAGAAGCAAGCGTGCGAAATACCAGCGTCCCAACATCCCAACTCGCACTACGTCTGCGACGAAGCTGGCGAAGTGAAATGTTTGCCAGGTATAAAACCACGTCACTTATACGCGAAGTCTGGACTCTATGCGTGTATATTGTAGTTGCAAAAACTTCTGTTATTTTTATTATTATTCAATTATTATTTATAGGATGGACCGGAGATCTTTGCGACGTGCCGATTTGCCGCAAGGGTTGCGATCCTCTGCAGGGCTACTGTCGACGACCGGGAGAGTGCCGTTGCAAACTTGGTTTCTACGGCGATCTGTGCGACAAGTGCGTGGCTCTACCTGGATGTCAGCACGGAAGGTCTGATCTCGATTGATTATTATATCGTACATGACACTGCGCGCAATCAAGATGATACGTCCAAGAAGAGACGATGTATATATATGTGTCTATATTGTTTTTTGCGCGCAAGCAAAAATTTCTTATCTGTCTAAGTATGTACGCGATAATGAAGATTTCGAGTAAACTCCCATGATTTTTCAGATGTAACGTAAGCTTCGAGTGCTCCTGCGATCCCGGTTGGAAGGGCATGTTCTGCTCCGAACCGATCTGCGCTTCCGATTGTCTACCCAATCAGGGTTACTGCGAAAAACCCGGCGAGTGCAGGTGTCGATTGCAGCTTCTTATACTTATGAAAGAGACAGAATTACGGTCAGAAAACAAGGAGAATATCACAGAATTCTCTTCTTTCAGATGTCGATTGGGTTGGCAGGGATCTAAGTGCAAGCAGTGCGCGGTGCTGCCGGGTTGCGCCCACGGGACCTGCCAAGGACCTCTGGAGTGTCGATGCAACCCGGGTTGGACTGGATTACTTTGTCAAACACGTAAGTCTCTATTTTCTCAGGAAAGATTTAAAAAACTCTTTTTCTGTACGTAATATACGCGTGTTTCAGCGATATGCGCGCAAGGATGCAGCCGGGAGCACGGCGGCTGCAAACGACCGGGTACGTGCAGATGCCGCGTCGGTTGGACGGGACCGAATTGCACCGAGTGCGTGCCGTATCCCGGCTGCGTTCACGGTTCGTGCAAACGGCCGTGGGAATGCAGATGCGAGCCCGGCTGGGCGGGCGATCTCTGCAACGAGAAACTCACCTACTGCGAGGAGCATCCCAACACTTGCCGAAACAATGCCACCTGCATCAGCATGAGTCCCGAGGACGGCAATTATAGGTAAAAGTAAAACAATTTAACTTTTTAATTTTCAAATTTTTGTAGTTTTATTTTTTATATATTTTTTAAAAAATTTTTTACATCAATAATATGTTACTTTCTGCAATTATTATATTATAAAAAGAACGTGCAAATGCGCCTTGCAGATGCATCTGTCCCCTGGGCTACATGGGTCGACAGTGTCAGATAAAAACGATGGTACCGTCGACGGATCTGGTGCCGCCGATTCCCGACACGGAATTGTCGCAGCAGATTCAAAATCTTGCGAATAAAACGGAAGGATCTTCGAACGAGGACAAAACTGGAGAAGAATCTACCAACGAGAAAGAGCAAACCGCGGAACCGCTCGGACCCATAGTGATCACGGACCCGCCGATGACCATCGCAGATTCGGCTGCGACCGCGGGAAAATGGCCGACGGAAATGACCACGGAATCGAACGAAGGAGACGACGAGAATGAGACATAAAATGAAACAATTTTCTGACACAGTTCTCTATTTTTCTTTTTTTTTGCTCTCTCTCTATTTATTTTACTTCTTTATTTATTTATTTATTTATTTACCCCAAGTTGCATGTTTTCTACGTAACTTATAAAATATTTGAATAAAAGATAATTTTGTATATTATTACTGACTGATAAAACAAAATTATCTTTGTCCATTAAGTTATATAATCGATGTATAACATGTATACACACACTTTTGCGAAATATATGCGTATAAAAAAATATATAATATATTTACGTAAAATATATATGTATTTATTTTAAATCAAACGAATCGCGGCAGCGCGGAACAGAACCAAAAATAAATCGCGAAACACGGAGCACATTTTGTTAAATCGGGATTTTATCATCTGAAACACACGCGGTTTTTCGTGAACACCGCGCTTAGTTCGTGCGCGCAAAACGCTCAGTTTGCGCGGCGCTCGAGGACAAATGTAAAACGCGCGCCGTAACCACTCTCAGACTTTCCTCTGGATCTGTGGTACGTAAATATAACGTATACTCGCTCTCAAAGTTACGCTCCAACGATCACACGTCTGACTCGATCTCCCCCGATCGTATATATGTACCGTTTTCATGAATATACGCCGGCTCCGCGAGAGATCGACTTCTCTCACATAACAGACCGTAATCAACAGAGTTACAAGCATCGCTTATGTAACTTAACGATCGCGTTCACCCTTTGTCTCGAATAAAAGGAATTGAAAAAATGCGTGTGGAAAGTGAGATTATGTATCATATATCACTCACACACACACACACACACACACGCGAGACAAAATTTAAAACCGAACTTATAATGTTGCTAAATATTCGAGCAATTCTTTAATTAATAAACTAGAAGTTTTACGACGCGGAGATCTAAGTGAATTTATTTATTATCCTGCTTTTTCTCCGCATTCCTCGTTTGCGTGCAAAAGCGAGATATCGCGCGAAGTTTTGTTACGCAATTTTATTTTATAGGCTGATTTTTTTTCACACCACCGTCACCGACGTATTTGAAAACGTACGCAGTAAAAAAAAAAAATGATAATTTTAACATTTTTTGCACGTTCCAGGAGGTTCACTCTAAATTTTACGTTAAAATAACTCATTCGTTGTGTGAGTCACTTATTGACAAACTAGTAAAGTCAAATACTTGACACAATACTTTACATTTATATTTGTTATTTTGACTGTAAGCGTGATGTAAAAATAACATAAAATAATTAAAACTACACAAAACAATAGTTACAGTAACTCGTAAGAAATGTTAATAAAACATTTTAGTTTGTACAATGTGGTCAAAGATTTTTTTAATTTTTTTAGTATGTTAAATTAACTTTGAGACATCTAGATTAATTGAAATCATTGTGTTAAAAGCGCTTAAACAATATTCCATTTTTAAATGACATGCAAAAAATGTTAATTTGTGAAGTTAACATAAATTTAACACGTGAAAAGATTAAAAAAATAATAACATATCAGTATTATAATTAATTTTACATTGAAGTAATAATAAACGTAAAACGTCGTAACACAAGAAAAGTTCTACATTTTGACGCACCATTTTTTACTGTGTAAAGTGAAAGAAAAAACAGTCTTTTTTGATTCGCGCGTTTAGCGACTAGAACAACAAAACGGTAACAAAGAGAGGAATTAATCTCGCTCGAGACTTTTGAACGGTACTTGTTACACTTGCATCGATGTTCGGAATTGCGATATATCGGAAAGTTCCGACGAGAGACCCTGCCTCTTACAATATTACACGCCTTCGCGCGCGCGCGCGTGTGTGTTGCAAAGATTATACGTATAGCAATGATTAACCAACGCAGTTGCTTCTTAAGTGCACCCTTCACCGAATTCCATGCAGATGCAGTTGATAAAATGTAACGCGGGAAACGATCGGACGAGAAAAACGCTACATGCGCTAGTTGAACTCTTCGAGAAGTAAACTCGAAAAAAACTGTCGAATAAAATTCAAGTGTCAACTTTTCACAAGTAATGCAAAAATATACAATATACAAGCGGTAATACAAATGTTTATGTAACTAACGTAAAAGAGTATATTAAGATAAGTATATTAAGATAAGTTTAATTATATATATAATATTAGTCTTTACTTTTATATATATCTTATTTATTTTTTATGTATTTATTTGCTTATTTCTTTTTGTTCTAATTAGAGTTAGGAGATCGAGTACGAATAAATGATACACATACATAATATATATATACATATATGTGTATATTTATATAGAATATATTTCAAAACTCTACGCTTGTATAAAAATTCTTGAGAAATCGCAAACGCGAAATTAAAACGTCAATAGTCGTGGCACAGAACTTGTAACAAGTCTCTTTCGTGTGAAAATCGTAACAAATAGCCTGATTGCAACAGAGCATGTATAACTCACGTATCACTTATGAAAGGTTAATAACATAACTATCGCACATTTGAAATAAACAGTTTGTACGCCGTTTGTAAAACAAATAACGATTATTGTTTTAGACAAGATAACTTTATTGTATGTGAGATACAAAGGAAAATTGAACTTGCGAGCAAAAATATGAGAAAGAAGAGAAATAAAGACAAAGAGAGAGAGAGTTAATTATTGACGCTCGCAATTCATCGCAAAAAAAATCCTCTGTCACGGTTGATGGCGGAAATTAATGCGCCGATTTATCTCGATCTTTTGCGGCATGTGACCTTGCTAATGTTTCTTGCGATCTTGCGACATGATCTATCTGAGATCTTGCGACAATCTCACTCAATTCTTCTACCAACACGCGCGTTTGCCTCTTAATAGCGAAACATACTCGATAAAGCGCGGGTCAATAGCTTCGTCGCTTGTTTCAGGTCTACTAGAATGTATATTTATGCGGTCATTGTTATGACATGATCGTTTCACACGTGTTGTCCGCGGTCGGAACGTACCTTACGTAAGAGAGAAAGAGAGAAATGTAACGTGTATGTGTGTTTTTTTTTTCGTGCGAAGAAAAAATCATTGGCTTCAGTTTATCAATGAGAAAGAAATTTGATTTTATCACGAACTTAAAAGTGCTTCGTCGTTCACGATGCATTCAATTTAACATACTTGTCTTGTTCGCGACGAAAAAGACGCCACGAGGAAGATAAAATACGTTCTGTCGCGCGTTCGGCAGTAACCCTAACCACGCCCCGGTTCTCGGAGAGACCTTGCAAAGAATGCGCGACACCGTTGCAGTTGCATCACTACAGGCCGAGTGTAACGACGCGTGCATGCATTACATTTCACCTCGGGAGACAAAGAAATATCATCGGGAGAGGGTAAAAACGGAAGAAAAAGAAGAGACCTGACGATTTTAACGAATTATATATGCGCGTGAAAGATAAATAAAGACAAAAATAACAACAAGACGCGCGGTGTCAAGATTGAAACAAACTGCGGAACCTAAAGAGAGATTTTTGATCCCGCCGATCAATTTTCGTCGGAAACTCTCGCAAAGTTGTACGTATTTTCTCTTGAAAAATTAATTTAAAAAAACAAAAAACCAAAAAAAAACAAAAAAACAATTGCAATCATCATACGAGATGCACACAAGTTCTATCGCCGTAACTCTCACTTTCTGGCGACCGGCCAGTGAAAACTGCAATCGTACCGCACTTATATCAAGATTTGCATCTTACGTAAGCGCGCTTACAGGATCGAGTCTGGTCACGTCGTTTGTTACGTTGTGCTTACGTGTTATATCGAACTGATTACCGAAAATAATGTGCTTACGCACAATTCCGTCTTGGAATTCGGGTCGGAATTTATCTGAAGGCGAACCGTCGTAAGGCGGTTTCGTATTTAGAAATCTCGTTGATTTCAAACAAACACAAGTTTAAACATCGTTTGCAGATTTTATTTTTATCTCGAAGTAAAATCTTACGAGAAAGAGAGAAATCTTTGACGAATTCGAAAAAATCAACAAAACTTCGTAAGATACAGTCGAGGAAGATCAAAAATTCACAATGTTTGCGATTTCTACTGTAAAGATCGGTTTTTTTTTTTTTTTTTTTAAGTTGTCTTTTATATCGTCGCCGATTCTTGCGCAGCCTGGCACTGAAAAAAAAAAGAACAAAAAACAATTATTGACGTAATTTATATCTTGTTAGAAAATCCTGCGCGCACACACAAGTCTCTGATCTCTTGTACACGTATGACTCATAATTATCACCGCGGCAAATTCTTTTTGAGGCTCGAGCGAGCGCGCAACGAGTTCGCAACACGGTTGCTTGCACTTTCATAATGCACGTATATATATATATATGCAGATTACATACGTAAGTGCACGCGAGTTGTATTCCCTCATCGATCTCGCGATCCCCCGATACTAATCTGCGAACTTGATCGAGCAACGAACGACGACGACGACGACAACGACGACGACGAATTGATCTCGTGATATAAGAATGAACCGTAAAATTAAACGCCACGTAATAAGCTCCCGACAAAACGAACGATTTGTTCTAGAACAAGTTCTTATTATCGTTAAGACAGATTTTCTCGTTTACTTTCTTTTTTGTTTTATTACTTTATCGGGGAAATAAAGAATATCTTATTTAATTTCTCGATATGACGCTGCAAGAACAAGGCGTTGCCGACAGGACAGGGGCGAATTGCGTAATACATCGAGCGCGAGATATCGCGATTAAAAAGAGAACCGGCTGGCCGGAAGTAATGCTCGGGAGGTGTGTCACACACATATGCTCGCGAGATCGGTTCTCTGACGCGGTTTTCGCCGCGCGAGCGCAAACGGATCCACGCGCGCCGAGAGCAGCGCAAGTCGCCAAGAATGTCGAAAAGCCGGCTTTTTCTGGTTTCACGCGTGGATGGATTTTGCGCGCGTTGTGAGAGAAAAAGGCCGCTTGATGCAATTTGTTTTCAAGCTTCGTGTGTGTGTGTATGTGTCGTCGACATACGCAAATGACAATACAACAATCAGGGATCGACTTGGAGAATCGAAAATTATGTTAAATATCTCTAAATGGGTATGAGAAGCGCGCGTTTCTCTCGATCGAGTTTTTTGATTGTCTCGCACTCTTCGGAACTCGGCCGAAACACAAAGAGCGAATTCGAAACGTCTGAAACGGCTAAAGGCGCACAACACGCGAGAGATTGTCGAGGTTCGCGATTACGTTCCGCTACAAATTAAGTATGCGATCATTCATTCATCGATCTCTCGCGAACAAAAGTTGAGTAATTACCTCGCGCTGAGTATAAAAAAAACTCGATCCTTTTCCCGAGCGTCGTGTGCGTCTTTATCATTGTTGCGTGCAATAATAAATAATACGACGATTTATTTTCTTGTCGTTGGTCGAACGTGTCAGGAATACAATTATTTTGACAGCCGGAAAATGAAACGAATGATTAATAACTCAATTTCTCATCTCTCGAAAACTACAAGTACGCTCTGACACAAAGTATTGTATATTATTACGAAGGTCCGTAAAAAATATATATATACACTGTATATCGTAACATAGAGTGTATATATTTTTTATATATAAAATATGTGTGCGCGCACGTGATAAGTTATTACGTGTGTTCGTTAACGTTCGTTGTATAAGCTTTTCTTTCAACTTTTCCCACAGTTAAAAAAAAATGACGATTTTTGACAATGTCTCGAAGGAAAAACAAGTCGGTCTAGTGTTCAACTGCTGTCGACGCAATGCTGGATTATTGCGTTGTGCCAAGACAAGTATATCTTGAACATTTCACGGTTTTGTCGTGACTCTTTTTTCGAATCTCAAAACACGCTTGCGCGTTTATGTAATATTCTTCTCTCTTTCTCTCTCTCTCTCTCTCTCTCTCTCTCTCTCTCTCATATTTCTATTAATAAAGCGTGTGATCACTGGCGCTAAAACCTGGAGACACCTTTTACACACATGTGTCGCAATGTTTCTCCGCTATATTTAAACCGCAGGACACACCAACTTACGCGCGTAAGACGTGCATCGAGGTAGATCTCTCGGCGGCGGTTGGATGAATGATCTCGTTAAATGATCTAGTTGCATCGAAATGTGTGTTGTCCTCACTACATATCTATGTCTCATTCCTATCTGCATAAAAGTGGCCGAGCGAACATTCCATTTACTTAACTCGCAGGCTCGCGCACGTTTAGCACGTTATACAATCGTTGCACATTATGTATTTAATATATATATATATATATATATATATGTATGTATATGTATATATATATATACATATAAGTATGTACGTGTTGTATCTATACGCTGGTAAATAGTTTTAGATCCTAGGTAGGAGTGGCTAAAGACAGGCTGTTCATTTCCCTTACCACTTGGCGGGGCGCAGGGTGCGCGAAATGAAAGTCAATTTCCTATATAAAGGGTGGTTTTCCAGCCCGAGCGACAGAAATCGATCTATTTTACTCGCGCACGAGAGTCAAAGTAAATTTTCAACATGAGAGTTCTGGTATGTGTTTCACACACACACACACACACACACACACACTTCCGATCTAATTTTATATGACACGGAAAAAAAAAACATCCGAGATCCGTTCGAGATCTGTTCACTGTGTACTTCGATTTTACAATACTCG
Source organism: Pseudomyrmex gracilis (assembly GCF_002006095.1). NCBI lineage: Eukaryota > Metazoa > Arthropoda > Insecta > Hymenoptera > Formicidae > Pseudomyrmex > Pseudomyrmex gracilis. The sequence continues at coordinate 18,632 of NW_018020664.1, forward strand.
ATCGCGTAATGCACAGAGATCGAGATCTGTATATAACTGTCTAATTTGATCTCTCTTTTGACGAGAAAAAATCCAGTGAACACATTTTAGAAATGAAAGGAATAGTTTCCTTATAAAAAAATGTGTGACAATTCTCAAATTAAACACACACACACACGCGGCTGTTAATTTATTTCGATCCGTGAATTTCGGTCAATCTGTTTTCTCTAAGTTACGTTACAAAATCGTTCGAAGGTGATGTTTGAGTCGGTGAAACATTGTTTAAACTTTGTTTGATTATTTTGCGATAATTGATGTTTATTCGATAATTTCTTGATTTATTCGCGTTTGTCAGCGTAAGATTGTCAGATTTGTTTATCGTCTTTGCAGAGAAAGAGAGGATATATTGTTTTGGGATTGGTTGTTTCATTGTCGCGTCGTTGTTTTTGCAGATCTGCCTGGTGCTGATTTCGGCGGCGTTCGCGACCGAAGAGAAGACGGTCAAGAAGCGCGGTTTGTATGGTTCTCTCGGAGACTACGGCAGTTACGGCGGTTACGGTGGTTATGGCAGTTATGGCGGTTATGGAGGTTACAGCAGTTACGGTGGTGGCCATGCGGCGGTCGCTATCGTAGAGAAGCCCACTCTCGCAATCGCGGTCCAGGAGAAGCACGTCCCTGTTCCCGTCGCGGTCCCGCATCCAGTTCCAGTTGACCGTCCCTATCCTGTTAAGGTACGATATTTTTATTTTTAAAGATCAATTTTTTTATTATCCCGAAACATGGGTTTAGCACCACCTGTTAATTGGTTACATTGTTCTTGGTTCTTACAGTTCATTTTTGTTTTGCTTAAATAATCTTTTACTCGCGTGATTTATTGAAGCAATTTTGATGAACAATATCGGTGAAATAAGTATATAATTTATTTAAAAAAAAAAAAAAAAAACACAAATGAAATCTCGTATCCGAATTCTTTGTTTTCAGGTCCCAGTTGCTGTTCCGCACCCGGTTCCGGTAGCCGTCCCGGTGCCACAGCCTTATCCAGTGGTCCACACCAAGACGGTCGCGGTTCCCGTAGAGAAGCCAGTGCCAGTCCCGGTTCCGGTTAAAGTGACAGTTCCCGCCCCGTACCCCGTACCCGTCAATGTAAAATATTAAATATACAAATTTATTATATTAGTTTTAAATATACATAAACAAACAAAATTCTGTACACACACACATATGTAATTAATCATGTAATTAATTAATTACGCTGTTTTCTTTTCAGGTGGCGGTCCCTCACGCAGTGCCAGTCGCGGTTCCACACCCAGTTCCAGTCGCGGTCCCGCATCCTGTCGTCGTCAAAGAAACGGTTCCCGTTTATGTTAAGGCTCACGGTCACTATTAGATGAATTATTTCTTCACACAATGAAAATGCCCATATCACCTCCCCCTCTCCCCCCCCCCAGCTCCGTCCTGACACTTTCATTCCCGTCTTAAAAAATCTAAATCTCGTTCACGACGAACGTGCTCGATTGAAACAAATTTTTTTTTTCGTCGTGTAGTACTTTTTGAATTAACGAAATAAATCACTTTTGTAAATGTTTTCATAAAAAAAAGCCTATTGTCTATTGTTTTTTCGTCGCCACTTTTTTACCCCATTTTTTTCCAGGAAAAATGAAAAAAAGAAAAAAATACTATTCTTTTACGACACGTTTATTTCTTATAGTGCGCAAGTAATCATTGAACACGTAATACGATACAAATGTAGTTAGGTTTGACTAGCTGAATGATTTGCGATCAGATACGCAACGCCAAAATTGTGTAGGAACAACGCTCGCGAGTTTCAACAAACTTTTGGAAATTGGATCTTAAGTATGTGAAAGCAGCGTGAAACTTGTATACTTAAACCAAATAATGTTGCGTTCGATGCGAAATGCGTGAGCGCGCATACACACACATCCGCACACAGACATATCGGCGAAGAAAGAACGTGTAATAATTCGCGAGACAACGAGACAACACGTGAAACGTGGAATTTTCGGCGATTTGATCGCGCCAGTCCGACGCTCGCGTTTACGTAATCGATGCACGAAGTAATCATACACATCACTTGTAAAGCACAAGGTAGCAACCGATAGCCGGTTTCCGGTGTGCGCAAATTCGCGAATATACATTCAAAAATTGCCGATTTAAATGATTTGCTGAATGCGTATTCTTATCAGATACACTTGAAAAGTGCTCAATGACGTAATTGCTATTGTTGCAATAATGTAATAATATAATATAACAATAACATCGTATCATAATTGGATTTCGTTGTAATTTTAATTGCGTGCGGAGCGCCAAATTTTACAGATCAAAAAACTTTACACGTTTATGTTGAAAAAGTGTGTGTGGGTATACAATGACTCTGAACAAATGTCACGAAAGTGACGGTGACTCTGACAAATGTCACATGCAAATTCGAATTATTTGTCTTTATAATGCACGGGCTGTCGTTTTTCTGTTTTTTCGTTAAGAAAAAACCTCGTGCGGTTTAACGCTTAATTTTAAAACGCGAGTTTGAATAAAAACGCGCGGACAGTATCTTCAGAAGATTCGATTAATTAATATATATGTATATACAGAAAGCGAGAGAAAAAGATAAAAAATCAGACGGCGCCTGATGAGTTTATATTTAATTATGCGCGATCGCGACGGTTTGTCGACCGGTGAGAAATTCAAAGGATGCGTTTTAAAACGACCTTGCATGCCATGATTTCGACGCCATCGGAGACTGCTCACAAAGTGGTCTACATTTTTTCGTGATGATTAAGCATCGAGGATTCCCCACGAATAATATATATTACTTTTTTCGACAATAAAACGAATATAAATTTATATCTTGAGAGAGTTGTTTTTATCTTGTTAAATCTCTTTTTCAATATGCATTCAAATGTGTTTTTGAGAAATTATAGCAAACATATTTTACGTGAATCGCGTGTATTCTTTATCTATCGGAATGTCAGAGAATTATAAATTAAACAAGATAGCGTTCCTCGTCCTTTTTGGGACCGAGAGAACAGGTGAAGCCAATTAACGAACGGTAAAATTATGCAAAGTTATCCGAAAAAAGATCGAGTCAGACTGAACTGTCAGACTGAACTTGTAAAAGAAAGCAAAAACATTGTCTGATTTCAAGAAATTCGCACAACTGTTAGCAGATCGCAAAAAATACAGAAAAAAAAAAACGACGACGTTTGTCTCTAACATCTTGCAAGTATATATTTGTAATATGTTACAAAAATAGTTAATTCTAATAATTAAGTATCACAATACATATAGTAATGTAAAAAATATAAAATAATATATAAAATAATAAATACAATTATATGTAAAATACACGTGAGTTTATACAAAGTAGAGTACGTCATATAATTAATATTAATAAGTGTTGTGTAATAAATGATCAAATATATAACTTTTGTTCTACATATTAAATCTGCGCAATTGATTAACACAATTATTTATTAAGTTTTTAAGATTTTGTTTGTTTGTTTTTTTTTTTTTTTTTTTTTTTTTTTTTTTTGTTATTTTTTACCACATGTAAATCAATATGTGACCCACGGACTCTCTCTGTTATCGAGATACGCAATCGTGTCTCTTTCGCGCCAAATTTATGCGCAACGACGAAACAAATTGCACGCATCCAGATGATATACAGTTTCCCGTTTCTGTCGCACACGCGCAAAATGTTGGCTTAAACAATGAATTTCGTTTGCGCTTCAAGGTGGACACGCATTTGCGCAAGACTTGCGCGAGCTTGCCCGGCCGTTTGCGAGCGACAAGAAGAGCGCGCGCCGCGTGAATTTTTCGGAGATCCCCTACTTGCGGGGCCCAGTTTCGGTTTCATTTCACTTAACCGCGTTTCGACAGCAGACCCACCGGTTGCCCACCACTTCACTCTTCTTGCCGTCTCTCCTTGAAGATTCATCGTATAAAAGCAGTGGGATTTTCATCGTATTCATCAGTCGCAACCACAACAAACCCGAAAACTGCAACTCGTGCACAACATTATGAACGCCAAGGTATATAATCGAGACGCAACACAGAGTTCTCTTCATTACAAAGTAACCGAAAGTTTTTTGTGTGACCGAGTTGCTCGCAAACAAAAAAAAAATCGAAAACAAATTTCATGAACTTCGAGCGAAGCTAATTGGGAAAGAAGTTAATCTTCCTTTTCGCCGAATCTTCCGTGTAAAGTCGTTACGTTTATTTTATTATTATTATTTTTTTTGATAATTGCACTCTTTTAAAAGCGTTCAAGTACATTCTTAAGCAATAGGAGCAAAGTATATCAGATTCATTCTCTCGCGTGTTCTTTAATTATTAAAATTACGGCCAATTAAATAGTTAAAAGGGAAGAGAGAAACAGAACGGAACGGTAAGAGAACCGATCGATGCAGACAGTGTTTTTTTTTTCTGGATTTGCAGGTAGTCGTGTTGTTCGCCCTGGTGGCTCTCGCTTTCGCCGAAGAGACGAAAACTGACGGGACGCAAAAGGTGGAGAACGCGAAGAAGGACAAGCGAGGTTTGTACGGCTCCCTCGGCTACGGCATTGGCGGTCTGAGCTACGGTTACGGCCTTGGCGGGCTGAGCTCGTACTCGGCACTTCCGATTGGCCTGAGCCACGGAGTCTCCACCGTTCTAACGAAAGAAGTGGCCGTGCCCGTGCCCCAACCAGTTGCCGTGCCCGTTGAGAAACATGTTCCGGTCCCGGTTAAGGTAATCCGATATATACTTGCCGTACGCGTCATTCCGATTCTCGTACAGTTCAAGAGTAGTACAGTATAATGCGCACACAATTACGCGCACGAACACGTTGTCGTCGTCGTCGTCGTCGTCGTCATCGTCGTCGACAGACTCGACTACTTGACGACGAGCAATTGGGACAGTTGTTTTCAACTATTTTACTGTAGCCTATCAGCATCGCGTGCTCTCGTGGAAAAAGAGGCGACATGTTTTTCCGTCAATCGATTTGAAAGCCGCAATTAGAAGAAAGCGAAGCGATTAATCAAATGAGAGACTTGCAGAGCGCGAACTGGTGGCCACTCTCGCGTCAGTAGTTATTTACTCTAGCTACTTCTGCAAATCGATTTCTCACGGTGATACGCAGATATTAGTATTGTAGCGCTCGCGATAATTTTAACGAGGTAAATGAAGCCACGCACACACACGCGCGCGCGCGTTTTTTCTCTGGTAATTCATGACGTCTTTCGACATTGAGTAATAAATCGAGCACGGTCGAGTTGCTTAGACGTCCGCTTATGCAGAATGGAAGTTGCACAATCCAAGTTCGAGCCCCGATAGCAATTATTCGTGTCGGCCGTAACAAGTAACGAGAGCACATGGATTTAAAAAAAACAGTGTCTTTAATGCGCAGAAGAGTCTAAAGTTCATTTTCTTTGTTGAACGGTCTCGAGATATATTTTAAAACAATGTGGAAAAGAGTTGACGATTAAATTGAAGAAATCAGCTAATATCCCGATAATTATATTTACAAACGAGCAATGAACGCGCGCGCAAGAACAGGTGTCTTCAATGCGCAAGAGTCTGGAGTCATTTTTTGTTAAACAAGAGAATGAGAATTTTGAAATATTCTGAGACGAAAAATGAAAAAAAAGTTTCATCAAATTGAAGAAATCGATCGGTATCCTAACTTTTTTCGTTCTTTGTTTTCGTTCTTCAGGTACCATACGCCGTGCCCGTCGACCGTCCGTACCCCGTTCAGGTGCCTAAACCCTACCCAGTCGAAGTCACCAAACACGTCCCCATCCCGGTAGATCGCCCCGTGCCCGTTCCCTACAGTGTTCCGGTGAAAGTGCCGATTCCCGCTCCGTATGCCGTCAAAGTGCCACAGCCTGTTGCCGTTCCCGTCGTCAAGCACGTGCCGGTTCCCATCGCCCAGCCGCTCATCTACAGTAAAATTCCTTCGAGCTTCGGATACATCGGAGGTTACAGCGGTTGGTAAATCGGCGATCTCGTGAAATTCTGTGAGCTTTACTCCTCTAATGTCAACGGAGCAGAGCACTTATTTATAACCGGATTGCACAGATCTTACCATAGATCGCCCGAAATTTCGGGAAAAGATCTCAGGAAACCTACTACGTTGATACACTTCGTTTTACTTTGTTTTTATATATATCGATGACAAAACGAACTTTTAGAATTTTGTGGATGTTTTGAGACTCCCTTCTGAATTTTCTTTTCTTGATATGAGAGAAAGTGCACGTGTTTTCTAAACAAAACAAAAAAAAAAAAAAAAAACGAATAATCTCTCCTGATCTTACGGAGAAAATTTAGAAGACACTATTCTGCGAGCAAATCGAGTGGTTTCGATCATGCACACACATACACTCACACACGTATTGGCGTGTAACCACTTAAATAATATTCTACGTAAATAAATTTTTCTATCTTGTAAGATATTTTGTAATTTGCACTAAAATTATTCAATATCGAAATAAATGATTTTCTTATAAAGATTGCGTTTTATTTTTATATTTACTCTCTCTCTCTCTCTCTCTCATTAATACTATTAATAATATAGTATGAAAAGAAAACGCTATTACATATAAATGGTTTATTTATTGTAACATATAACATGTACTATGCATTACAAAAATATTGTAACATTTAAAAACAACCAAAACTCAAAACATGAAACAACAAAAACAAAAACTCAACATCTTTCGAAATATACGTTAGTTGCCTGTCCATATGTGTATAAAAAAATACATAAATTATCTTGAATTTTTTTAATTAACCTCAAGATCAATTTTGATTTGTTGTTTTAACAGAAATAACAGCATCTTAATCTCAGCATTGTGCTACAGTCTTCTTCCTGTTATAAGTTTTTGTTATTAATATTTTTGGTCTAACTATATTTGACGTTAAATTAAAAAAATACCATATGTTTTATAAGAATAAATTATTTATGTATTATGTATGTATACAGAGTGTTTCCACAAAAACTGAATGTTGCAAATAGAATTACATAAAATTTACGTAAAATTTAGACCAACAATTTTTTTAAATTTTTATATTTCACGAATAACATCCAGAATATTGCGAGTTAAAATCTGATTTATGTATCGAGATGGCCTCATCTTTATGCGTTCTATCTCCATTACATATTTCACAATATATCCCGGTTATATTATTATTCATCGCGAATTTCAAAACATATAAATCACTTTTTGTGATTTCTTTACGTAAAATATGCAAGTTTATTTGTAACATATTTAGCATAGAAACAGCCTCTGTGTGTGTACATATAAAGTTTACCACAATACGTTCTTCAAAACGACATATTTCACAGTTTATAAAAAAAAATAAAAAATTGCTAAAATCTACTGTTTTAAATGTAACTTTATACATACATGTATATATATATACATATATATATACTTACCTCTTTCTACTATTTGTCTCTAAATGTACGTAATTGATAAAGACAGTACTTTAAAAGTGAAATTTATCTTTACCGTAATTTACATATCGACTCATCAATCAACTGCAAGTGGAATAAATCGAGCTTTCAAAAAAAGCATTATGTAAACTGCTCTTGCTTGAATTATTTCATCATTTCGTTTTCAAAGTAGCCGTCTCGAACGTATTTACATCGTATGCTTAATAACTTACTTCACTTCTCGATTCACTTTTCCTTTTAATCTTTTACGAGAAAGACCTCGCGCTGCCATAACAAACCGTACCTGTCGCATTTCGAAAGTTAATGATCCGCCGAGTAATCAGGCTGAGAAGACTGGTAATGGGCCTGGTCGTCGCCTTGATGCTGATTGTAGGCTTCGTGGCCTTGAACATTGACGGTGTAAGCACTGTATCTGGATGACGCGTCGTGACCGACATGATCGCCATTAGATCCAATGGGAATATGACCGCCGCCCTCGTGATCCGATTGCGGGATCGGGATCGTCTTCGGCACCGGGATAAACACCGGTTTGGTCAAGGTGACAGTATGCGGCACCGGCACGGGATGCGGAATAGGCACTGGTTTAGATATCAAGAACGGCACCTAAAGCAAATATAATTACCCTATAATTATTCTTTATAGGAGTCATTAGATATAATATTACGTTTCGAACGCAGAGAAAAACTAGTAATAAAATTTATTACAAATTAACCAATATAGATAATGTTATCTACTTAGAAAACCTTTCTAACGCATAAAAAGCTCAATTTTTTATCCAATTCTGTGTTATTTTAAATTTTATAAAACGGTTTTAAATAAACATTAATAATAAAACATGCAGAGTACTTATAGATTTACATATTACACAATAAAAAATGTTTTTGCTAAAACTATTAGTAAAGTTGAAAATTTGTTCTGTTTAACAATGAATACCTGCTGTTGCAATTGTATCGGAACCGGCTTCTCAAACGGCACTGGCACGTGCTGCGGTACTTTCACTATTTGCGGTACCGGAACGGCCACGGGATGTTTTACCGGCACCGGAAATGGAATATGATGGGGAACCTGGAGAAAGGAATCAAAATCGATCCGATACGGATGAAAAGTTTTGTATTTCGCGCATTTCTCTACTGACGAGAGAAATTATATTTCAGAATAAATTTTATTCTTCTCCCAGAAAGGATACAGTATAGTTTTATAATAAACACACAATAGTTTTATAAATAAATTTTTTTTTATTTACAGACAAATGTGTTTAAATAAACTAGAAGATATAAAGAATAAAAGTATTTTACAAATATACAAGTATGTCGCACAAAGTTATGAGTTACGATCATATGCGCGTGCGCGGTCATTATCCTCGATCGTTAACGGTTTTAAGTTTTCATTTTTTTTTGTTTTTTTTTTTTCGTAAGATCGCTCACCTTAACGGGATACGGCACTGGAACTTTAATGGCTACCGTCTTGGTGACCTTGATGACCTTGGTCGGCACTTCGCTCAGATGTACCGACTGCGAGATGAGCTTGGGCTCTTCAAGACCGTGACCTTGGTGAAACGAAGGCCTCGCCATGACTGTTGCAAGTGCAAAGAAAATCTGCAAAGACAAACATCGTGAGAAAATGTAACAAGTTTCTTATTAAAACAAAAACAAAAAAATACTTTTTGATGTAATATTATTTACAGTTTTGCGAGCAAAAATTTTTTTCAATTCTCAAAGGAGAACAGAATTGATTGAACTTGTCGCGAATTTGCGGGGCAACATTTTCGAAAACGCGGCAAAATCTCGAAATTTTTGTCGTTCGCAAAAAAAAAACGAAAAAATTAATCCGCAAGATACTTTCGACGCGGAAACGAGACGAAGAGAAACGGTGAAAACTTACAACTTGCAATACGATCCTCATCTTGTGGTCTCGGAGAGTGAGATTAGATAGTTTTTCAATGAGGCAAGCTGCATCGACTATTGTGGAATCGTCTATACCGTGGCTTATATACGAAGACCTTCACCAACTTTAGAGTGTCAGTTCACCACGAAGAAAGCACTCACTCTCTTTCCGACCGATCTCTTTCGCTCGCAATCTCTTTCTCTCTCTTTCTCTCTGTTTTTTTATAATTGTCCTTTTTTTGCGATTTATCTCGCGTTGTTGCAGGTTCGATGACCCGGGCAAACGAGAAGTTCCGATAGACGCGATACAAAAAAGAAAAGATATCCGCAAGAAACTCCGGATAAGGATTGAAATTGAGAATGACAGTCGTAACAAGGCATATCCTTGCCGATTAAAAAGACGTGCAACAGTTTATGACATATTTCACAAAAAATAAATACAGGTACTATTTAGAAGCAGTTAAATCTACGCTAATTTTACACACATTATATGTGTATATTACATTGGTGGTGGTGTGTATGTATTGTGTGTGTGTCAATTAATAATACATGTTGTATTATTATAACAATATTGTTGTCAATTTCTGTAGAATCAAATATCTATCTCTATTGCATACTTTCTAATTCAGTATTTGGTTAAATAGAGAAAAAAGAGAGAAAATAAATGTGTAATTATAATAATTTTAGTTCAGTTGATAATTAATTTGTTTTCTCCAAAAAATTATTTATTTGACACTCAACGTTTGTTATAAATACAAAATTTATAACCGAGATCAATTACGGAGACGCGCGCAAACAGTTACTTATAAGAGTATTGCACGGTTCGTTAGATAATCTTTTCCGGATGTGGGAAGAAAGGAACAAACTTGCACATACGAACTAACAATTTCTAACGGAGATCGTATACCAATTTCCGGTGTGCATAAATGTAAAGTTTAAATGTGTGGTTCGCGGGGAGTAAAACGTTTGGTAAAATGCGGAGGAAAGTGAAAGGATTACCATTGAAAGGAACTTCAAAATATAATAAGAGACTTCGCGATCTTATTCAGTTTGGCTGCAAATTTGTTGTACAAACATACGTTTAGAAATTTGTTTTTACATAAAAGTACAATTTTTGATTATAAAAAGAATATTTTATTTAATGAACTTTATTTCATTATAAAAGTTTATTAATATGTAATATGTAATTTCTAAAAACGTGATAAAGCACACACATATATCGTATCATATTATCGCAAAGTTATTTTTCAAATATTGCGCGCAAAACAACGTTGCTTTAATTCTCATAAATCTTATCGAGCGAGTGGGATTGCAACTCGCTCGCGATGTATCTCGGTGTTCGTGTTACAACGCTCGGAGAACCGGGCTCGAATCCGCTTCCCACACTTTCGAAGAGAACAAATGATACCTCGCCTCTCTTTACATAGAATTACCATTTCAGGCGTACAGGACAAAAATATAAAATTAGAAAAAGTAGAATATTTGAATTCAGCAGACATTGAAAAAGTTTCGCAAATTTTCACATTACCAGAAACGCAATTACACACGCACATAAACAGAGGAAAGGATTAATTTCAATGAAGTGAAAGTATAAACCTTTTATTTCAGTGACAAGGAATCGACGTTTACTCTGCTCTCATGCATCATGTTTTGAGCCGCTTTTGCAAAAATAATCACTTTTACATCGTCTTCGCGATAAATCAAGTTGTATCTCGCTAAGTGCTCATTTTGTATAAATACAATCAAGAGGTTTTTTGTTAATGAGGAAGGGGAAAAGATTTATTCCGCATTATGCCGAACCGAATCGATTTCTCGATTAACGTATTTCTCTCTCTCTCTCTCTCTCTCTCTCTCGATCTCGACGCTTTCACGTATACACACGCACGTGCAAGCGTTCATCTCGATGCGACGTAATGGATTGAATAACAATTTTATGTTAAAAAGTAATATTCAAAAACTGGGTCAGTTTTTCAGAAGTATATATTGTAATATACAAAAAGAAAACAAGAAAAATCAGAAGAAAATATTAAAGAGATACATTTTGTTTCTTTGTATATATATTAACAAGAAGAATCCGATGTAATAAAAGAATCGATACGTGATTCTGTTTTCCATTTTCATCTCTTTTTTTTTTTAACAAACGAGTCTAACCGGATATGATTAAAATATCACGAGTTTCAAGTCAAGACATCCCACCAAGGTTATGCGAGTAATTTATAACTTTGTAGCGCTTCGCGTAAAAGGTATATAACTCGATCGACTGATTTTAAAAGAACTATTTGACCTTGTTAAATGTCTACATTAAAATTATCTAGATTTGAATATGTCTTATGCAAGTATGCCAATTTTATAATTAAGTATCATCTGCTTTTTTCTTTTCTTCGTTTCTCGATTTTATTTATTTATTTTTTTTTTTTTGCAAATTCTTTTGCAACTGACTTTATTGTATCGTAAACACGTCGCGCGCGATCATTGCTGTAATATCAAAAAATTATTGAAAAAAACAGAACTCTTTCATGCAGAAAAATTATTATGTATTACATAACTGTCCGTTTCTTGTTCGATAATCTTGTCATCTTGTTTTTACTTAATGCAAAGGGACGACAATTGGCTTTTAGACAGATATGTGTGCAAAGTGCTTGAGTTCTGCGTACGTTGAGGGAATCGACGACTTTCATTCGACGATGCTAAAAACGGTTGTGCTAAAAACATCTCACCCGTACCAATCCTCTTATGTCAAGTTTATATTTCACGCTTGCTTTCATTCTCTCAAGCGAATCGAAATACGAAAAAAAATTGTCGAAGAAATAAAAAAAACAAACCACAGTTGAAAACACAGTAAATTTCATTGCTTTGTTCATTATTATGTGAGATAACAAATTACGCATTGAAATTTTTCTCTAGGAAAAAGGAAGTGCGCGCATTTCTGAAAAGTAAATTTACTTACAATTTAGCAAATTATTACCGCAAATAATTTATGAACAAGCTACAAATTTTTTTGTAATGTATAGGACACTTCAATGTCGACAGCTACAGAGGAATTATAATAAAGTATATTTTCGAACGTAATCCGACGTGTCGTTGTGGTCCGTTGCACATGTATGTAATAGGGTGTAGCTCCTGCATGTTGCAAAAAAAAAAAAAGAAAGAAACGTTCTAAAAGTCATCGCTGTCGAATAGCAAATTTATAAGCGGTAGCCTTGTTCCAGCGACATTTTGACGAATTAGCAAGTTTCAATTTCGAGTTTTATTTATAAAACCAGTCTCAAATGGAGAAATTTAATCTATATTTTTCAGTTCGCTTGTAGTTGTTCTTCAATCACGATTCTATTTTTACTGTATATGAAAAATCTTAATAACATTATGACAAGATGACTCGTATAAAGTAATGTTATTAATTATTTACACAAATTGTGAGAATATGTAAAATAAATTTTTTTTTACAAAAAATATATAACACAAAGAGGAACGTGTATAATGGCAATTTTTTTGATGTTTTTGTAAGTGAAAATATTAAAAAGGTTTGGAGATGAATCTTGAATTTTTTAAAATAATAAAATAAACGAGATGTTTATGCTTTTTACTATACGTCGAGACCATGTTGCAAATATATATATTTTTTTTTGAAAATAATTATGTATTTTTTCTTTAAGTTGATTCCTCTCAGTATTATATTTTGTGCATAAAAATATTGAGGTAAGATAAGATCGAAGATGAAATATTTTACGAGATATATTTTATAGTTTGTGTAAAATTACGTCAAATTAAAAATATCTCGTAAACTACTCAATTTTTGAGCATCCCATCTGGCATTATCTCATAACTTTTTAAAAATATTGTGAGAGAAATCAATTTATATAAATTAAAGTGATTTTCATTTAAAAAAAGAGTCAGATTGATCTTGAAATCTCTTTCATCTGCAAAAACTCGTTTTCATCATACGATGTTTTTCTCTCTCTCTCTTTCTGTATTAAATAAGTTTTGTTTAAAAAGTTTATTTTTATACATATTCTCATACCTCTTGCAAATATTTATACATCGATCGTGTCATACGAATCAATCTGTATGTGTTATCACAGCACATTATGCGATGTAATATTGTAACATAATAAATTTATTATCTGCAGCCTTATCGAAAAATGCGTGTAACTCGGAAAAAAACAGATAAAAAAAGAAAAGCCAATGACTGACGCGTTGCGCAAAGTGTCAATAAGTTGTTTGCACGAATTATCATTGAATATGATTTCCATAGATTTAGGTTTTTATTTTCTGACCAAAAGTGAATGTTCGTGAAGGAATCTGCTGTATTTTTTCTTAAAGATTCTATGTATACAACGGCAAAAATACACGCACACACACACACATACACACACACACACACACACACACAAAGAGATATTCATGTCGGTTGCTATTGGTACTGCTGCTATAAATTCGATGTTATCTACCTCGAGATTTCAGAAAGCAGTGTGAAGTTTCGAAAAGCGAGCGAACGACGAGGTATCGGTAGAGTCCATTAAAAAATCATCTTCCAATGCCACCAGATTGCGACATGTGGAAGAAGACGCGTTCGGGAGAAGAAAGGAGGATCCCGGATTTCGGAGTATAAAAGGTCGAGATATCTGTGGACAGATGCTCAAATCATCTTGACATCACACGGCTAATATGAAGTTTTACGTGCTGGTAAGAAACTATCTCATTTTTGTTCCTATTTCCGAAAGTTCTCGTGACAGAAGTTTTCACATTTTTTTTATCAAGTACATTCTTAGATTTCAAGTGACAACTTTTGCGCGCTTTAATTTCTTTCTAGTTAGGTAGTTTTTGTTAAAATATATTTAATTAAATGGTTCTTTTTAAATATGTACATCGTTTACATTTTGTATATATAAAATATATAATACACGATAATTAATTAGCATTAAAAAAGTAAGAATATAAACGATACTTATTTTATGTATTTTACAAAGCAAATAAATTAAACATTAAAATATTCAAATTTTTCCAGATCTGCTGCGCGGCTGCTGTAGCAGCAGCACCTGCTGACAAACAGAAGAGGGAAATTTTGCCAGGAGACCCGCGTTACGGCACCGACTATCATCACCATCATCATCATCACGACAACGATGTACAGACTGTAAAAGCCGCCGGCGGTTACGCGGGTTCTTTTGCGGTTCCGGACACGGAGGGCCGATCGCACCAAACATACTCGTCCTACGGACCCCCGAACTATCAATCCGGCACGCCGTTGAGCTTCGAACAATCGGCAAACGATGCCACCAAAACTTCCGCCGCTCAAGTTCCATCCACTTCTTATGGAATACCCGATACCTTTCAGGTAATCAGATAATTTACGATTTATTGACAGACTGAATAAAGACTTGAATAAAGTTAAATAGTTAATAATAAAATGCTATTGTATTTTGAATTTGTTTGAACCATTTATTTTTTTCTGTTTCAGAATATTAACAACAATTACTATCTTGGACCTGTCGACGAAAAAAATCCCACAGTCAAGGTATATCAAATTATTAAATAAAAAACATAAATTAACATTCTATTTTTCTTTTATTGTCAATGTTTTATTGTCAATATGTATATAATTGATTTTATTATCTTATTACTGTGCAGACGAGCACTTTGAACGTCGATTACCAGCTACCATCCGTTGAAGCGCCCATTTCTTACGCTGCTGATCTTAAAGTGAGTATTACTCGAGCACAACTATAACTGGGTTCCAGTTAAAATAAATAAAGTAATAAATAATTTCACAGTTTTGATAAATTTAATCTAAATTTATGTTTTACGTATTTTTTTATTTTTTATTTTTAACCTGAGGAACACGTTCATCTTTCACAAAACTCGTACCAAACTCCCGTGGTAAAGGTGATGTGTGTTTTAAAATTAAAATTTTATTTGTGTTATATAATTTCTTATATAATTTTATATATATTGTAACTTGTATTTTTTATCGTATTTTCAAAATTATTTTTCCTATCACTTTATTACACACTTATTGGTTTTCCTGTTTATATCTACTTTAATGTCTCTCTTTTCGAAGGAAACGCATGTGCAGAGCAACGCGGCAGCCGTTTCCGAGGCGCAGCAACCGACGGTCGCTCAGAAGAATTTGGAAACTGTTCGGCAAGTGAAGGTGACATCTCAGTCTCAAGGTAAGTGTTGATTTACACAAACGCATTATTTCGACACGACGATGACGATTTCTCCTAAATTAAAATCTGGACTTGTAAATATCTATGTAAATGTAGTCCGCGCCCATCGCACAAATTACGTGATATCCCACGGAGACCGGGCGCGGTTGAATAATCTTCGTCGAGGTCGCTCAAAAGTCGTATAAAAGTATTCCACTTCTTGACATTAACGCGAAGCCACGTCGTAGCGAATATAAGTCACCCTTTTTAAACGAAAACGAATCCGCGATGTATGCGCGGCATTAATATTCATCGAGTGTGTTGCATAATTAATTAACGACATCAACCTTTTCCACTGTTTCTTAATATTTAGCTACACATATGAATTATATACGTGTGCAACATATACGCGCGTACAAACAGATTCTTTCTCTCTTCTTAAAAGATAATATATCAAAAATATAAAAGTTTTATATATTAATTTAAATATACATACGTTACATATATTTATTTGTTCCTTCCTGAAGGAGCTCATCAGCACACTAGCGGGCCCATCTTCACCATCCCTTCGCTCAGCTACACTTCGTACAGCAGCATACCCGTGAAGACCGTGGACCGCCATGTGCACGTGCAAGTGCCACAGCCGTATCCCGTGCCGATAACCAAACACGTCACGGTTTCCGTTCCTGTGCCCCAGCCCGTCGAAGTGCCGAAGGCCTATTACGTCCGCGTGCCCCAACCCGTTCGGATCACCGTGGACCGTCCGTACCCCGTGGAAGTGCCGCGCCCGGTGCCGTACACCGTTCCCCAGTACGTCAGAACCAACGTTCCGGTTCACGTGACCACATTCGAAGCGATAAAAGGAAACAACCCGTTCGAAAACTTCTTGTCCAACATCCCGACTTTCGGACAGAACTTCCCTTCGTTGGACAGCTTTCCTTTTCCCTGGAACTTTCCGGGTTTCCCTGGATTAGATTCGTTCCTACCAAATCAGCAACCAACCCAGCAACCAACTCAGCAACCAACCCAGCAACCAACTCAAACTCCGGGAGCGAGTCAATCCGACGTGCTGTTTTCGGCCAACACTGACGGGGTCGCGGTCGAGAGTCCGACGACGAAAACCGAAGTTGTACCTAAACCCACCGTCGTGCAGTCGGTGAAGATTCAACAAACGCAGGAAACATACAAGCCGAGCACAGCGTGCGCCGGATGTTCCGTTACGAACGCTCAGCCAACAAAGCTGAACGACTTGGCGCAGCCCACGAAGTTCGAATCTGAGCAGTCACCCACAAATCAGCAGGAATACGTGCAGCCCACTGACGCCAACGGTGGTTACGTTTACTAGAGAGTTGTTTGTCGTAAAAAGAGGGACGTTGAACAAGGCTACTGAAATTTGTTAGAAGAAATCCACTGAAGAAAGGATTACAACAATCTCTTGTTTTCCCGAAGTGCTCGAGTTGATTGAGAAAAGTTCTATGCTTTTCTAACAGCTTATTTTATCATATTTAGATATAAAAGTGAATGTTTTGATCTTGCAGTAAGATGATTTCTTTAATAGCGCGCGTGCGCGTTTCCAGTACCTATTCAATTGACTTGAAAAATTCGTATCGGAACAATTTCTCTTTCTCTCTCAATTTCTTCTTTTCTCTTTTCTTCTAAGCATAATCCGTGAAAAAGATCTTAATTTTTAAATGTTTCTCTTATTTGAGATTTTATTTTATTTATTTATTTTTTTTTTTTTTACTGGAAAACAAGCTACATCCAAGATTTGAGTAATTTATTTTACTCGATTGTTTAAATAAATCTTCTTGTTTTGAATCCTTTCGTTAGTCGCTCCTTTGTAATAGCGATTTCGGCTGGTTTGCACCGACTGCACATTTCGGGTGTCGGTGCAAATTGTGTGTTCGGCTGGTCGAATGGCAGCAGTTCTTTGCTGGTTCCGCGTATTCGTCTGAGCTCAGTACACCGCATAGGTGCATGTTGAGTTTACACAAAGTGGCTCTCACAAATTAGTCGGAGCCAGTTAGTGTAATCAGTACACACACCGATGCGGTGTTGCACACAATTGCACCAACTCTACACAGGTGGCACACCGGTGCAGACCAGCCGAAATCGCTATAAGTAGCATGATTCTCTATGGCCGCGGATAGGAAGAAATCTTCCAACAAATTGACAAAGACGTCTTATATGAATGTTCGAAAGTCAGAAGAATATTGACATCAGAGAGAAAAGTTGTACATATACGATTTCGTTTACGTAAATAAAGTTCTCTTTTATTACAAACGTCATTGAATTGGTTTTGATTCTTCGTAAAAGTCACTCACATCGGTGCGAAAAGTTTCACAATTAATAGCGATTTCGGCTGGTCTACACCGACTGCATATTTTGGCATATGTTGGTGTAACTTGTGTGTTCGGCTGGTCGAATGGTGCAGTTCCTTGCCTGGTGCCGCGTATTCGTCTGAGCTCAGTACACTGCATAGATGCATGTTGGGTGTACACAAAGTGGCTCTCACAAATTAGTTGGAGCCAGTTGGTGTGGTCTCGTGTTCGGCTGATACACACTAGCGTGGTCGAAATATCCAGTGCAACACCACATGAGTGTACGCACTGCACACTTGCACCAACTCTACACTCAGGTGGCACACCGATGCAGACCAGCCGAAATCGCTATAAGTAAGAGTCTCTCTCGAGATTCGTCGTCGCAACGATAATTGAATTATATTACAGCAATGTTGCGTCTTTCTTTTATCGTTGAAATTAAAACGCGTTTCACTGATCGACGGCATCAAATGGCTAAGCATCAAGTTGTCTCTCCTCGGCCGAAGATATCACTACCATAGATGACACTTTTTCGGAGGATTCATGTACGATCCTTCGGGACAGTTCCAGGCGGTGCTGAATTCCTTGGAGTTTCTCAGCACCGCTTGAAGTCTCACGTGGCCGGGACAGTGACTGTCCTCCAGCATCCATTTAAGCGAAGACGCGGTGTACGACTCGCACCACAACTGAAATAAAAAAATATATCTTTTATTTTCAAAAAAAATTAAGTAAAGGAGAGTTTCTTTTAGAGGATAGATCGTTGATCCTACGTGTCCGAAGGCGAGAAACAGCAGCTGTTCGTGCGTCAAATGCGTGAGTCCCGGAAGCAGAGGTTCCTTATCGTGTCTGGTCTTCCATCTCGCGTAAGCAACGACGGCCTCGCGAAGACCGCCGTTGTCGGCGATGTTCTCGCCCAGAGTCAGTTCCCCGTCGATGTAATCGTCAATCTGCCGATTGTATAATATCGGTTATGTCAATATAACAATAGCACATGTGTAAAAATTAATAATGGCATTCGCTCAATGTTTATGTGTGTGTGTGTGTGTGTTGCTTGCCTCGTTCTCGTAATAAGTGTTGTAGTGATCGATGAAGCACTGGGTTCTGTCGGTGTATTCCGAGATGGTGTTGTTGGTCCACCATTGGCGGAGATTTCCTTCGCTGTCGTAGTGCCGACCGAGATTGTCGAAACCGTGGGTCAATTCGTGCCCGAGTATCGAACCGATGGCGCCGTAATTCAAGGCCCTGAAATTTTGAAAAAAAAAAAAAATCGACAATGTTTAATTCAGCTTTAAGTGTGTTCGTTTAAATAATAATTCGCTGTTATTTGATTTTAATAAAAAAAAAAAACACGAAGTAAAAACGTATATTTCCATTCTTACTCGAGACCCAATTCATAGAACGGGAATTGAAGAATTCCGACGGGTATGGCTGCGTGAGTAGGCGTAAAAACAGAATACATGTTAATGCAATGCGCGCATCAAAGTTTGTGACGCACATTAATCAAAGAAAGATGCTAATTTTTATCGATTAATTTTCTAATTAAACTCATCTTTTACGTGAAAAACATGTCAGTCTCTTTACGTACTTATTTGATTAACATGAAAGGTGTGGAACGCGTTTACATCAGTAGGATCGGTCGTCCAGCTGATCGGATCCATGACGACAAAGTGAAACGTGAATAATAAAGCTTTAACACATCGCCGTTTTCGTTCTCTGACAAACATTCTCGCGAGTTCTACTTACTAAAGCTTGTTGTCCAGATTATTATTGTCGCGCAAGCTCGCCCACGTGGCGTTCCAAGACAGACGAACGATCTGCACCATGTTCTCCAGGTATTTTGTTTCCGACAGGTCCACCTAATAACATAACACAAAATGCAAAAACGCAATGTTCTTCCTCTTCTAGATTTTATAGTTTTTTATATCAATTGTTTCTTACGCCTTTGTAATATTCGTCGAGTTTCTTTTTGTCGAAGAGCCACTTGGGAAATCCAATTTCGGAACTCATCTTCCGACTCTTTTCCAGGGTCGCCGACTTCGTCGTCTCGTCCATCCAGTCCGTTCTGCTGACGAGCGAGACAAACGCCTCTCTTATGTCTTCGACCATTTCGCGCACTTTATAACCTGTTTTGGTCTGAAACGTTGGATCAACAAATAACCACGACACCGCCATTCCTGAAAATCCAACAGAAGAAACTTCATTTCCTCGCAAAATATATATATATATATATATATATATATATATATGTATGTATTATACGAGATATATATTGTATACATACCCATCAATTGATTCACAGCCGATGCGCAATGCAAAGATTGGGATTCACCTATTTCTACCTGCATCACTTTGTTCACATACTCGTTCCAAGCGTCTCTGAGCTTTTGGGAAGAGTGAGGCGTCGCCATATCCACGACGACCCACCAAATGTAACTTTCTGAATTCAAATTAAATAATAATAAATGTTTTTTTATACAAACACATACGGTTAGATAAATTAAATTAGAAAATTGTGGATAAACAAGTTACACACCCAACACTTCCTCCTCGGAAGCAGCGAGTATCAGCGCCACGTCTTTCAAGTAATTTAAATTGCCGACAAGCACTTTGTCCTTGTTATCGAGATCCAACGTCACGATCTGCTCGAAGACCGACTCGATGAAGGGTCGCCAAATCTGTTTGGGAACAAGAGTCGAGTTGATGCTCGTCACGTATTCGTCCGTCAACTTTTGAAGATCGTCCACCAATATGTAATCATCGTCGCTCAAATCATCCTCGGAAACGCTTCTATTTTGATCCTCACGAATCATCTGCAAGAGTGAAATTTTTTCAGTTACGATTTCAACGCGAGTTACTAGTTGTTCGTGTGTTTGTATTTTTAATTTTATTTATTAAATTGCATAGATCGAACGTTTCGATCAATTTGTTGGGATCTTCTTCTTCAACGATTAACAAAAAATTAAAAATTAAAAAGTCGATAGCAGCACATTATATGCGAAGAATAATTTAAATTTTTTTTATTTATAAAAAAATGATTTAGTCAAAGGAATAACATAAAAAACGCTGTGTCAACTAAAATCACAGAAGAAACTTTCAACGTACATTGCTACATTTTGTTCACGTGTAAAATCATTGAAATTTCGCATTTATTTAATTGTAACGAATAATGTTAAAAAAAGTTTTTCTTTTTTAAATATTCGGAATAAAAACAACTACTTACGTAATAAAGGACGCTGCTAGTGTCGTAAATCGTCTCGACGAATTCCGCTAGTATCTCCGTTTTGAATTCGCTTTCCGTGATGCAGGCATTAACAGTGCCGTTGCTGATGATCTGCTTGATGACATCGGTCATGTAAACCAATTCGGCGTCTTCGTTTTCGTCCAGCATGGATTCGTCGTCCAGATCTTCCAGCTTTCTCAGACGCGATCTGATGGTCCGCAGACGTCTCTCCAATTCTTTATCGCTATTGTCAGAAGTCGTTACTGTAGATATATTTGTTTATGCTATAAGTCTTTAAAAAATTAAAATATATTTATACGTTATTCGCAAAATTTACATGTACACAGTACATTTCTCTTCTCTAATTTTAAAAATAATACTTAAATTAATAATAATAATAATAATACTTTTTTTTATTAGTAATAATTTTTATTAATTTAAATAAATAAATAATTATAACAATGACACTAGCGCGTTTCAAACCCGAAAAACATCTTTGTATGTTAATAATTTAAATAAGTATTTACATGCCTGGGAAATGGACTGCCCTGCTCCGGAACGTCGAGGTAGAGTACGTTTCTGCTATTGTTTCTCGGATCGGGCATTATGTCGAAACCGAAGAAAATGTCACGGCCCAGAATTCTCTTCACCTTGGCGCTCTGCTCGATGTAATTGTCAGTTTTATTGGTGAGAGCCGCCGGTATCATCGGCAAATTCAACAACTCCAACAGATCGATCAGCGGCGACAGATCGAGCTCGTTCATCGATCCTGAAATTTTATTAATTCACAATCCTTTCTCATTTTTTTACTTCGTCGAAATTACGAATCGTAATAGCTGCCCTTATCGGCTCTCTGTAACTGACCAGAAACTCAAAATTACAACGTACGAGTGTCCATACAGCTGGTAAACAGCGTCTTCGTTTGCATCACTGCCCGCGGTACTTGACCAGCGGACACATTGACCTTCAACAGTTCTCGGATCTTCCTGGACACGCGATCGCTGCGTTCGCTGAACCAGGAATTCGTCAGACTGGAGTCCGGAATGGGATGTTCCTGCGACCATCTGCCGCACGCGTATCTGAGAGAAACAATTTGAACCATAAAAAAAAAAAGAAAACAAGCGATTTTACATCTTACAAAAACAAATTAATATACCTAAGTTAATTAATTATTTAATATATAGATTTTGTCTTGCAACACACATGACAATGATAAATTCTTTTCTCTAGCGAACGCGCGCATTAAACTTCGTGGAAGCTCGTTTCATTCAGGTTACTGAAAGTGGAGCGCACGAAGTGATATTTTACGTAATGGAAAAACGGTCGGTCACGATCTGATAGAATTTCTGATAAGTGCTTTGTGAAACTCGAATCAAAAAACAAAAAAAAGATAGTCTGTGTGTGTGTGTGTGTGTGTGTGTGTGTGTGTGTGTGTGTGTGTGTGTGTGTGTGTGCGCGCGTGCGCGCGCGCGCGCGTTTACGTGATTGGATGAGCTGGAAATCTTATGAGAAAGATGTTTTTTTTGTTTTTTGTTTTGGTTTTTAACGTCGAAAACAAAACTCTTCTACTCTACCATCCACATTATACACACAGGAAAACGATCGACTTACTGATAAAAATCATCGCATGGATCTACAGAAGCGTTCATAGATTCCTTCAAACTAGCAGCTTTATATATGCAAATAAGAGAAAAATATTAATTATTATTTCTCCAACTTTCTATTGCTAAGTAACTTTTCGCACACATTTTTGCACAATTTTATTATTTCTCTCCCACAATGGTTACTCGTGTAACGCAATAAGCGTTTATTCGCTTTCCTTTCTCTCAACAATATATATATATATGTATAACAAAGTTACAGATTTCAGATTACTCACCTATTCGCACGCAATCTTCGCTATCGCATATTTTTATCACGCTGATGCGCACATCTGCAACAGACAGACGGATCGACGCGTAATTATTGTACGTGTGCCGGCGATTAAGCGCTTTTTAAATATATTTTTATTAAAAATATATTTTAGATGAGTTGCGTGTGTTTTTTCTTGCGACAAAGTGATGCTTCGTCAATTACTCGAGATCTGAAATCTTCGTGTCTCGATATCTTTTCGAGAGAAAAAAAGTAATACATCTAAATAATATCCGATCTGACCAAAATATCTAGATTAACTTACAGGGAAAAACAACTATGGATTATTGCGTATGAATAATGACAAACACGTGTCGGGAACCTGTTTCATAACACACTACCTGCGCGCACGAGTCATAGTCGTGTGTCTGCTGAAATATTTATGCAATGTCAATGGCGATCGAAGACACTTAACTATTTTCTCTGTCACAATTCGTCAAAAATGCAAAATGTAAATTGCGAATAAAGAGAACATGTTAAAAGCGTGTTAAGCGATAGAGTTGACGCATCTTTTTGAATAAAAACCCAATTTTTATGTTTGTCTAATTAAGTTATTGCAAGATTTACGGCGCATTATTTTGTTATTTGTTTATTATTTATTGTTAAAGCAAAAAAAAAAAAAAAGACTCACAAAGTATCGCGAGCACCACAATTGTGATGATCAGGGGAAGACCCGCGAGGACGAGCAGGAATATCATTTGTAAGTTGGTAATTCGGGTCCGCTTTTTAAGGCTGCAAATACAAAAAATTTCGATTGAAAAAGCGTAATCGTAGGTAATTCAGAAAAAAAAAACATTCTTAAAAACAAATATCTGTAATCTTACTAAGTGTATCTGGATCTTATCGGCACCAATTGGTCTTGGCTTCCGACTGAGTAAACGAACGTCTCATCCTCTAAGGAGAAATAAAAACGCGCGTTAGTAAAAGTCGTTCGTGTGTGAGAAAATCAGATGTAAAAAAAGCTTATATCTTTCTCTGTCAAATAAAAATATAAATATATCAAATAAAATTAATTTAAAGCTTTAAATATATATATAAGCTTTAAATTAAGCCAAGAATGAAAATATGATCAATAAATTCCACCGCTGTTGACATTGAACAAACAGAGAGATATTGATTTTTTATTATTGCAAGTAAAATATGCGCGATATTTTGAGCGGACAGTGAAAAAATATGAAAATTGCGAATAAATTTACGATTCGCACTGGTTAATCTTTTGTTTAACAATTTTATAAAAATTTAACAGTTAATAAAAACATGGTGTAAAACTGTCTTTTGTTTTTTTTTTTGTAACAAAGTACAATCTTGACAAAGCAGAGTACAAGAGAGGTTGTGCGCGCGTGTGTGTTAAAAAAGATTAACGCGTGTGCACCAGGAAAGAAACGACAGAAACGGACAAGCGGGATGTAAAAATGATAACTCACTGCGTTCGTTATTCATGCTGAATGGCCCACTGACCAGATCGAACTGACGACACTGAACATCGAGTTGGACAGACAACCACGGATGTCCATACGTTCACATTTACCCAGTGGTTCTCGTGCCCCCGTCGTTGTCGTCGTCGTCGTCGTCGTCGTCGTCGTCGTAATTGTCGTCATCGTTGTCGTTGAAGCACATCGAACGAACGTCAATTCTCCCATCCTGTTTGTTCAACCGCGACAATTGATGTGAATATCGGAAGACAGATTTCTTTTGCACGCAGAAAGGAGTTCAGTGCATAACGTACATGCATACTTACGAAAGCCCTATCCGCGTGGAAGTACTTTCTCAAAGCGGCGTTACAAGTCATATGTAGCCGCGGCACGTGTAATTTCACTGTTGCATAATTTCCTTCGCGAAATTTTATCTATCGACAATGTTGCGCGCGTATCAAGTACCATTGCGCGTTACATGTGTTATATAAAAAAAAAAAAAAACAGATTTTAACATAGTTACTCTATAATTGTTTGCTTAATTGAAAAATTTTCTTATTTAATTAATAACATCTTTGTACATGATTTTCCATTTTTTTGCATACAAACTCGTATGTATCATCGACGAGAAGAATTAAAAAAGTGAAAGGTTCACTCGCGCGCGCGAACCGGCGGATATTAAAAAAACTAAAAAATGACAATAATTAATTAATCACTATATAAGACTGTTTGAGAAATATTAAATTAACGCGGTATGTGCACGTATATGTGTACGCATATATGTGTTTCAGATCGTTTCGCATTGCACGTGCCGATGAACGGTGTCCGGGAAGTTGGACTATCACGGAAAAACGCTTATTACGAGGAGAAAGTATGCAAGCAACATTGGCTACGTAATACGCCGCACGCATTTATTATTCATGCAACCGTTCTATCGGACGGTTAGTGTGTGATTGTGTAGTCGTAAACGTACCTGCGAGTTATTAGGAAAATTGTTACAATTTCTCAGCAGGTGGATACGTACATTTATTTTTGTGCTTGTTGTATCATATTATTAAAACAAATAAAATATAAATATATAAATAAAATTCGACAAAAAAATGTTTAATATTCGAAAATTTTTTTTTAAGGTTTGAACCGCGTTAGTGTCATTTTTATACCGACGTTTCGCGAACATTTCACCTCGCTTCATCAGAGCTTTTCGAGAGAGCAGCTTGAAGTATCATAAGTCATAAAAATGACACTAACGCGATTCGAACCCGAAAAACGTCTTCGAATGTTAATACAACACGCCGCGAAAGCATAAAATATCAAAGATATTTAATTTCTCAAGTATATCTTAGAAAATATATTTCGAAAAGTATATTTGAAAAAAATATTTAAACAAGTATATTTTTGAAATGGAAATTATTATTTTCAAAAAAATACAAACGTAAAGCGTTAACGGTTTTTATTCCGCGTGTTAACGTTCTGTGTGCAGTAATAAAGTTAAAAAAAAAAAAAAAAATTAGATACGTGTTACAGCTAATACGATTAGAGATAAAATCGTTGGGAAACCGAGCGCATTTCCGATTGTGGCGCAACTCCAAATAGATCGTGATGTAACCGCGATCGAAACGCGAATGTGCGCGTTAGGAAATTTCTTCGATTAATCAAGAGATACATTTGTTGTAACATAATCGGAGATTTATTGTCCTGAGGTGCGCGCTACCGAGACGAAGTATAACTAAGAACCTTAATTAAAAGGATATTTAAATTCTTAAAGGGTATTATTGTGCGTCACGCTTGATTAACGCTGAACTTCACACACAAGCGAGCGAGCGATCATTACTCTTCGCGTAATTACCAACGCGTTAGAACATTTATTGAAACTGACGATATACTATACGCGTTCACCATATATTATAATTATTTATTACATTACAAATGTGTCTGATTTTGACAACCCGACCGAAAAGATCGAGATAACCGATATATCATGTAACCAATAACGTAAACGTCACACAAACGCGACAGTGAAATACACGTAAAACCTGAAATATACAATCTTGTTGCAGGTTTGAAGAATTTTTATTTAAAATGTAAAACACATATAAACACGCGCGGGGCGCGATAGATAATTTCAGTCGCGGAAAATCAGCTTGCGTAAGTATAAAGTAAGTCGGCTTTTTTGTGCGCTCGCAAATGTAGCACCACTCGAAAAAGTTATAGCAATCGCGCGGTACGCCTGTGAACTTGGGGGAAACGCGAGATACTAACTCGTGCGTCTCTCTCTCTCTCTCTCTCTCTCTCTCTCTCTCATTTGATTCGCACGACACGGTGATTTGATACTATAGTAATATTATCGCAGTAATATGTAATTGCACACACATTCACGCGCCGATTGACTACGCGGCGAACGTCGTCGTTCGTTTTGTTGAGAGAGCTCGCGGCAATGTTCAACGGAAAAAAAAACTGCCGCGTTTTTACGGAGAACGTTCACACTGAGAGACTGGCTGATAATCTACATTCTTGGATCTCGGATGCAAAAAAAAAAAAAAAAGTGAAAATCTCGGAGCGCGACATGCCGCGTAATTACGTGGGTGTGCATTATCCCTTCCCCCGGCGTTTTAACCCGTTCACTTCGATGCAAATCACGCTGCGCGATTTCGATCAATTAAATTGAAGACGAACTTTTTATCGATCGCGGAAAATAAATTGTCTCGTTATAAAAGGTGCGTTCGTCCTATTTACTTTTTTCCCTCGCAATATCCCGCGAAAATTCTTCCAGCACGCAGGCGTGACGTACATATATACACGTTAGATCGTAATCTCGTTCGCCAACGTACAGTTGCCAACAGTTACGGCGAACAAAGCGCTCGTTACGTAATTACGAGCGCGTCTAAAAAAGTAGGGCTGTATTTAATTAATTTGCAAAACATCTATATTGTAGGAAAAATATATTTTTCAAGATCGATCCGCGGCGGTAATATTCAAAACCTCAGAAAGTATGTATATTGCGCGATAATCGAATTGTTTTACGCAATCAGACACGTAAGAACAAATCAATTGTTACGTTTCTTTTCGCCGGCGGAAGAGTAAAGACACGAGAGACACGATCTTTTTCCGTCTCTCTCATTTAGGTCGTTGATAAAACAAACGTCGTAACGCCAATGGCTCTCGAAGAAAAAAAAAAAGACAAAGGACCGTAAAGACACACTCGTAAAACTCACGTTGGAAAAACGTTGGTCGCGATGCTGAAATTGCGCGAGACCGCAGACAATTTCTGCGAAACCTCTAACGAGATTAACAAATTGGCCGAAAGCGCCAGTCAGACTTTTTCCGATGTGATCTCTGGTTTTCAGCGAAACCGCAGAAACTTATACGACAGATACAGAAGAAACCTACGTTTTAATCGTCGTCGGGACATTAGCGAAATTATGTATTATTGATGGCTGGAAAAGAAACAAGGTGTGCAAACGCAATTATCGATGACGCAATTGCGCGACACAAGAGCGTGTTTCGATTATACACACCCCCACCAATCGCAATCACATATCACAAAGTTTACGGAAAACACTTATCCCTATGAACGTGTGATTGTCGGCAAACTCCTTGCAAACTCTCGGATTTCGGAATCGAGATAAAACGACTGGGATTTGACAACGTGGGAGCGAATTGATTATTGTATTGCAAAAACAAATGTATGATTCACGTCGCTGCATTCGAGCGGCATTGTCATACAACAGAAAGGTTGGCAACCGGGGTGGCTCTGTGTTTGGACTATCCGTTGCTCGGCGACGTTGAATTGATTGATTCTCGCACTTACGCACAAGAACTCTCTCTCTCTCTTTTCTCTCAAAATAAATAAATAATTAAAATAAACAAATAATCAAGATAACAAACACAAAAGTTTCTTGTTTTTTTTTCTAAAGAATTTTATTTTTCGCCGATGTAATAGTATTTTAAAAAAAGTTGTTTTATTTAACAGCCTAATAAATATTCTCGGACAAGTTTAACTAGTATTTTCTTTTATCGCTTTTTACTCTTGTTAATTAATTTTAATTAATTTCTCGTATTCGCGCGATCTTGTGTTCAGTTTAATTAAAAAATAGCTTTCAGATTAATTAAAATAACTTTCTCGTAACGTTGAGAATAGCCGAAAGGACGTGGGGTGAGAGGATAAAACGAGCGATATTTTTATCACAAAGACGTAAAAATCAACTTTTATTACAAAATAAATAAAAGTGTTGATGCCAAATGATGTAGGGTGGGGGGGGGGTGAGAGGGTGGGCAGGGAAAAAGATGGCCGCTCTGATGTTGAAATCTCTTCTTGCCGCACGAAGTACCGTTTGATTACGGAATGAGATGAAAATCTGGAAGACGCGGAAGATTCTGATCGATGCACGTGTCATATGTAGCGTCAAGGCGTAGACGAACGGGACGGGAAGCCAATGTATATATTTGGGGAGGACTTTTTTCACGTTTGGCGATGCCGGGTCTTTTTACAAGCGATCCTTGAGTGGCCCAACAAAATGCGCGGCTGTCCTGAGACGAATCGAATGTCGAAATTCGATCAGTCGATATACCGCAACGCTTCGCGGTATTTTCTTTTCTTCGTGACCTTCGTAGTTTTTTGTTCGAACCGGAGACTCCTCGACCCGGGGGGCCGGAAATCCGCGGTTTTTTCTCAATTTCTCAAGAGACAATGTCTCTTGACAATCTCTCGTCGGAAGAGTAGTGCATTCTCCGCCGAGAATTTTGCCTGGATTAATCACGTTTTTCCAACCATCAACGTGATGATGGTCGTTGATTTAGCTGCCTCATATCAGCCTCAGGATCGCACATTCGGCGTGGACCACTCCGGACCAGCGTGTTCGCTGGCTCAAATGCAGATGCTTAATGATGGCCGTGTCCGTGGAGGGCCACGTTGACCACGGCCGGTTCGTGATGAGGAGCCGGGATGTAATGTTCGACACCGACCAAGTGTGGATGCCCTACATGCGGGCCAGAGTAGTGGATGCGGGTGGCGTGGTCGTTGCCGTGAAGAAGAAGCGGAGCGGCGTGCGGAGCCGGGATGCTCGGTTGTCCGCCGACGTGGATGTGCGTCGGCGCATGTCCGGCGGTAGCGACGGCCACAAGGGCGAACAGGACAATCTTGAAGAAAACGTAAAAAAAAATGACTTTGTGTGTTGTGATGTAAAATAAATAATATCTTGTTGTTGTTAATTATTTACACGTATAAAAATAATATAGATTGAGAAAGAGAGGAAGTTAAGAATAGAGAAACTCGCTCTCTTCCGTCGAAGAAAAGCGAAAAGTGATATATACATATAATTCTAATCAGAAAAAAAACCGAAGTATTGCAAAATTTTAAAATATGTATAATTATTAAGCGCTTACTTTTAATAATTACTAATATAAAATACAGATAATATTGCGCAAACGTAATGACATTTGAGTAAAAAACCCGCTGTTCGAGAAGCAACTTACGTAGAATTTCATGGCGGCAAGCGGTGGTTTTTCTTGTGCGTTTGTATAAAACACTAGACAAACACTATGTGTTCAAGGGGCGACGCGGTATGCTTTTATAGCGAAACCCTGCCCAGGAGTCTAGGCCCACTCTCGGGATCGTCACAGGCGGGGGCACGGCGTTCACGTCACACGGACCCCTTTCACCGGCTACGGGACCGACACCCTTTCTGGCCTCCTCGTTGGCTGGCCGCCCGACAGCGCAACGTCACGCCTCGTCACGCTTCTGATAATTTCGACATCGGCAACGGCACCCTTAAAGGTGCCAATATCAAAGATCACGGGAAATGTGGACCAACAAAGAGAACAGCAATATATATATATCATCATCGCCGCTTAATTTAAAGTAACTGACGATATATAGCGCGTAAACGTGCGAGTGCGCCGCGTGACCAAAGAACGAGAGTAACGCGGCAAATTATACGATGTTGCGAGATTACTGTGATTTCGTCTTTGTTTATACGCATAAGTAATTATAAGGTAAGTTTTTTTTACGGAACGGTGAAAAAAAAAACTAATCTCCGTTATATGTGAGAGAAATTAACTTTTATATACCATGTACACACATGTAAAAAAAATTGCATGATCTTACATATATATATATATATTTCTTACATGTGCGTGAATGTATTAATTAACTACATATTTTTTTATTTACAAAACAAATTATCTGAGCGAATGACACAAACGTGTACTTTCACAAATATTTAGAGCCAATCTTGTCACACCATGTTGACTTGTAAATACGTACTTGATATTCAAATATGTATATTTTGTCACACGTGACTGATCTTAGAGACTTTGAGAACGTGACGATCGTCTATAAAAAAATCAGAACGAAATACCTTCGAGTGCGGTATAACATTTGCCGTCGTTGTTACTTGTTAGTAACACGTTGCTCAATGCGTGTGTAGGGTTTGCGTGCACTTTACATGTGAGCATTTTAATTACTTATTTCACACGCGCGCGCACACACACACAGACACACACACACACACACACACACACACACACACANACACACACACACACACACACACACACACACACACATACACACACACACACACACACACACACATATATATATATATAATTAGCAAAATTACAACTAATAGTTATCATTTTAAAAAAATCCAAGAGGCGGGGACAAAAAAAATAACAGAAATGAAGAAAAGAGTGAAAGAAAGAGTAAAAAATAAATAGAAAATAAATGAAAATGAGGAAATAAAAAAAAATAAAAATAAAAACAAGAGAGGAGACAAAGAAAAAAGGAAAGAAAACAACAGAACGTATCGGGTGTCTTAATAAACATTGGACGTGTTGAATTCCTGGTTTATCACAAAGTCAACTTTTATTAGAAAATAAATAAAGATACATGCTGCTGCGAAGGGAAGAGGGAAGAGAAAAACGCTCTCTCTTTGATGTCTTCTTCAATGTCACAATTGCCGCACGAGAATTTGAGTGCTGAGACAGCAGAGAAAATGAAGAAACAGATATATAAAGACGCGAGTGTCATGTCGGTATGTTATGTGTGTGACGTGTTGTATATAGCGCTCTTATAAATTAAAATCGAGACAATTTCTTTTTTTGTAAGTTTCACTGCCTGGTCTGCGATCCACAAGCGGCCCAAGATTTCGTTCTTTTGTTTTTAAGAAAACAAATTTTTAAATTTATTGAAGAAGCTGATCCTGATCATTTCTGGTGATCCTCTCGTTCCACTTGCGTTTGGAGTCACCGCAGTCTTTCGATGGAAAAATATACATATCGTTGGTAAAAAAAAAAAATAATTCGTTGTCGTTAATTAACGATTAAATGATCTTTTGGAATGATTGCTTTGGACCACTCTGGACCACTCTAATGAGTTCGGTGAGTATCGTCGGGCGGGGGTATGTTTTTAGTCCCATCCGTGACCGTGTCCAGTCTTGACGACGGCGATTTGGGGTTCCGGAGCGGGTGCGTAGTGCTCGACGCCGACGAGATGCGGATGCGGAATATGAGGAGCGTCATAATGTATTCTGCTTACATGCGCGTGCCCCTTGATGTGCAGAGGCGATGGGTGCGGAGGCGGAATGGCGGGTTGTTGGGGAATGAAGTGCGCATGGTGAACCTCCTGTGGGGTGCACAGATAAAAAAAATACAATAATATTAATATTTAATAAACTCATGTATGCGATTCGCGCAAAAGTCAACGACTGTTCAATTGTGTGTGAGAACGCGCAACACGTTTTGTTTCGTTTTGTTTTGTTTTTTTTTTTTTTCAAATTCATACGTTGTAACATCATTGTTGAATTTTTCACACAGAAATTGCGAAACACGCGTACACAAAGAGGACAAAGACAATTCAGGATAATTAACTTTGCAATAGGAACGTTGGATGTGAAACACGAGCATTACGTAAGACGAACTGCACCGATTATTGCCGGTACAATTGAGCCGGCGAGATTTCGCCACGGTCTCGTTTACGAGACTCCGACGACGTAGCAAATTGAAAATCCACTTGGTCTATAACAATCACGAGCGCATATTTATTCCATTAGACAGAGAGTCATGTAAAAGCCGGAGAACGCGAACGACCATCAATCGGATCTTACAACATAAACGTAATAGTAGATATCGATCGCGGTGTTTTTTTTTCTTTTTTTCAACCAGAAATGCAATCGGTGACACGGAATTACGGCGTCGGTGGCTCGGTCGAGTTTTCCCAAGTATGTAAATTATAATGCGGCCGGGAGAAATTTACCGTCGTCGTATAGATATCAATTCTAATTAGGAGTTACTGAAACCGCGCGTACCCCACGCGACTGTATAAACTTCGATCTTTCCTTTCGTCGGATCCGAACGAAAGCGAACTTGTTATGTAATTCGCGACGTGAAGGAAGAAAACTAAGATAATTTCAATCAAACAACTTTTCGCGCAGTTCGAATTAAATCTGATCTTAATTTTTAGATCGTTTTTTCCCAGGAGCGATTTTTTTTTTTTTTTTTTTTTTTTTTTTTTTTTTTTTTTTTTTTTTTTTTTTATAGTTATTCCACTTGGCATAGTTTTCTAATTTTACTGTGTCATTTACCTTTTGTCACGATCGATACGTTACCTATTTCTCTCTCACTATCCGCTCTCTTGACAATTGAATATCTAAAATTCCATCTCTTACTCGCTTTATCAAATCAATCGAATTCGATATATGAAGAATTCGAGATTGCAATCGTCATCCTTCCATCATCGTTTACCTTGGGATAAGCCACGGGAGCGGCGACCTTGACATAATTAGGAGACGGCGCAACCCAGGGCAAGGGTGCGTGCACCGGGTTGGCGTGCACTACCGGAGCGGCGTGCACCACAGGAGCAACCCAGGGCTGTGCGTGATCAGAGTGCGAGATTATCAGACAGCGGAATCGGAACCTCGTAAGCGGCGGCTTACGAGGCGTGTGTTACGTCAACAAACTCACTTTCCCACCGAGTACGTTTCAAAGCTTCTCGGTTGCCAGACGAGAAAAACACAGACTGAATCGATGATGGATATACGATGCAGATCGATGCGGTGTGAGTATAAGAGCAAAATGAGAAGAATTATTTTTGCCGCAAAGATTAATAAATAATGCTCGATGAGAATGTGAATGAAAACTCGAAGACATAGAAACGATACGTACGTTACGGCGTATGTAAGATGTGGGTAAATAATTTAGAATGTAAGATGATTATTAGAAGAATATTACAAGAAGAACATTCGATGTGCGGAAAACAAAACCGTCAACAATGGAATAAAAGAGATGACATTTAATTACACACATAAACACACACACATATAAATGTTATTAGACGAGAGATTATATGTTGAGAAGAAGATAAAACAACGGTTTTCTTTTGCGAGATTAAATTTGCGGCAAAAGAGGCAAAGAGAGAAATTGTGAAACCCTGCGGATATATTTCTTAGAAAGATAATCAATGGCGTACGTGTCTCGTTAGAGTGATATTCGAATCGCACACGAGTCTCAGTCGTGTGTATTTAAGTTATTTAAGAGTAGAGAGAACGCGAAAGTGTGGAAGCAAGACAGAAAGAGGAATGAGAAAGATATATCGTTGAACAAATTTATTGACAAATTTATCGACCGCTGAGCATTAAATGTGCTGTTTAAATGTGCTCGCGTAATGTGAATAAATTAGCTTAGATTGAGAGATTTGCTTGAGTTCTCGTATGTGTAACGGAGCAACGTACCGTGCGCGCAACCCCCAAATCGCGCGCATAAATATATGTATAAATAAATATATATAAATATATATAAATATATATAAATACATATATAAATAAATATATATACATCTTTGCGTTCTGCTCCAATTTAATCTTCTTTACAAACTCTACTTCCACGAATCGTGACTCCGCACTACAAACTTTTTAATAATCAATAATCAATTTTGTTTTTGATCAATGATATATTTTTTTCTCGCCAGTCAGAGTCGTTCAGAAATTAAAAAAAAAAAAAAAATATTGTTTTTAAAATAAGAACTGTGAAATTCTTACTGGTTCATGATATCCAATAAGTCCGGCGCTTGCGGCCGCTACAACGGCGAACAATACAATCTGCAACATAGCGATATACATAATACAATATTTTTGCAACAAATATAATAAGAGCTCGCGTAATGTTCGAACTAGCAAAAAAACCTTTAGCCAAATAGAAATGTGCGAGATCAACAAGTGTGAATCAATAATATAGATTTTTCTCGAATTAAATTCAATTTGAATTTCCGTGAGTATTAATTTTCTATTTACATTAAAAAAATATATATCTCACACATCCAGCGTATTTTTATCTCCCATTGACCGTAAATTCTTTGAAATTTTCATGTTTTTTTTTTTTTTTAATATATGTATACATGTGTTCTGCGCACACAAATAGAGAGCGTACATTAATTTTTTTTTTGATACATGGATAGATTTGTTGCACAACTTTGCGTAACAACACCCGTGCAAATGAACAACGTCTCTCCGCGAACAAATAAATTTTATTATCGAATCTTATAACGGCCAACTTTTACTTCCTTGCGTTACATTTGTTAGGTGAAACTTACGAAGAACTTCATGATGTGTGACGGCGGTTTTTCTTGCGCGCTACGCGGGATAACACTATGTGTTTGAGGGGCGACGCGGTATGCTTTTATAGCAGGACCCTGCTCAAGCCCCAGGTGGCCCCAGGGATGCGGCGGGGGCCACCGTCATTTGCACCGCTTCGGATGCGGATCCCTTTCACCAGTAGCAAGCAGATCGACCCTTTCGGATCCCTTATCGGGAGTGTCCAATTAGAGGACACAAATTAAGCCGTAGCTTCCGGTTTCCGGAAAAGGGACCGAAATTTTCGGACATGATAAGAAAATGCCGTAGAAAAAATATACTTTTATTCAATATTTTACACGTACAGTACGTAATATGTATATATATATGTGTGTGTGTGTGTGTGTGTTTTTTATACTGACTTGACGTGTGTAACGCGATAAATTGCGAGATGTTTTATACTTGCGATATTTCTATTTCATAGCAAGATATCACAAAAAAATCGTCTTTTTCGCACAAGGTGCGGAGATCATTTTGGGAACGCAATAATTTTGCATCTCTCTCTCTCTCTCTCTGTCTTTCTCTATCAATCTCTAATGTTTAAATAAATTCCACATAAATTCTCCCCGCTTTGTGTCATTCACCCTCGGGTCTAATAAGCGCGCGTTTACGAGCTACTGTGCTAATTTCGCAACCCGCGCCAACCTGCGGTGGAAGTGGTTGATAGCCATGAACACATTTAGTTCTGGGTCGCGCATCGGAATAAATCTTCCTCTTCTCTTCTCTTTTTCTTCTCGCTTGGCAAAAACGCGAAAAAATCATCGAGATCCTCGCGAGATTCGTCGAATCTTTCGGACGAGAGAACGGAGGAGAAGGAGAAGAGGTGGAGGTAAGTGCACCTACGTTTCCTGTAATTTTAAGATATAAGTACTTTTTTTTTTGTTTTTGACTATTTAGCAATTATCTGTTAAGCCTAAGGCAACCGGTTTCTTTTTATATTCGGTATAAAAAAACTACTAGTATTCGACTCGCGGGTTTTACGCAACCTCTCCCTCT
The DNA here is from genome assembly GCF_002006095.1 of Pseudomyrmex gracilis. Classification (NCBI taxonomy): domain Eukaryota; kingdom Metazoa; phylum Arthropoda; class Insecta; order Hymenoptera; family Formicidae; genus Pseudomyrmex; species Pseudomyrmex gracilis. The sequence goes on from NW_018020664.1 coordinate 54,581, forward strand.
CTCGACTTTAACTCAGCGTAACTGTTTTGCTTTTCGCCTTGCGAATGAAGCGTACTTTGCGCGGAACCAACCCCCCGCAAGTATCTCTCTAATGTAGTCAACGTTGGATGTTTAAAGTCAGGCTAGGCCGATACGTATTTCGCCGCGAAACGTTGCAAAACCTGGAAAGTTTAACGATTCCCATTATTTTGTAACGCCTCGCGCTCGTGCTCTGCTTTAGATCGGAACAAGATAGAAGGAAGGGGGAAAGAAACACAAGAAAGAGACGTGTGCCCCCCACCCCCTCCCCGTTGGTGTGACGAGCGTGTAAGAAATATTAATGCAACACGTTTGCACACCGCACAAGCAGCGACGTCCGAAAGAATAGAAAAAGACCGCGAAGAAGCTCCGAATAATAATTTTATAAAATTTTTATTAGACGTGCATAAAATAAAACACTCCGTGTTAAAAAAGAGTTGACGCAAACTCAACGTAAACCAGAGAGAATTAATGCCGGTTCCGACGCGAGGTGTGCAATATTTACGTATGATGTTCGGCTCCTTATTGTTCTTGATGGTGCATTTTTACAAACGCTTGTGTAATATCGCGCATTGTGTTTCATTTGTAGTAATACGAGATTTTTCTATTGTGCAATGTCGGCATTATAACGAAACACACGATCACGCACCAAAACGCGCGAAAAATATTCACAGAATTGAGGGAAAAAAAAAAATAACGTTTAGACACACACGATTTCTCTTACGTAATAAATGATATTGCACGAAACAAAAACTTTCGTTAAAAACATTTTTGTGACGCAAGGATTTCGTATTTTTTGAAACTTTTTTTTTTTCACCACTCGGGTTGCAGTCGCGTTGTGATTTCGAGAAATCACTCACGAGAAACCTCAGAGGAACGGTCGATTAATCGATAAAAAAAAAAAAAAAACGCTCGTCCTTTAAAACGCTTTTGGCAATCGCGATCGCGCAATTGCTGCTAATTCGAAATCCAAAACAAATAAATTCGCAAACTGTTTTAATAAGGTTGTGGAATCTGTGCGACGTGATTAATTAGACTTTTGAACCTGGACAATTCCGAGGTCGGGTCAGATTTTCTAGCGCATTGAGCATCAAAACTGCGCTGTTCCAGATTCGCGTCCAAGGATATTAGCAATTGCGCCATCCGGCCGCACGGATTCCCATATCTGTGAGAAACGCGAGCGAGTAACTCTCGCTTAGAAAGTAAATTTCCACCGTCGCCCGAGGGGCTACGCCTTCAAACCTGGTCAAGCTTTAATCATTTAATTACACTCGCGACCGAATGGACTTGTCGATCGTGACGGATGTCGGCGAAACGAAGGAAATGGAAAATGATCTTGGAAAAAAAACGACGGATAATTGGCACGAAAAATCGTGAAAATCACGTGTTTTGTTTTCGGGAATTGCTGTAAAAATTAGAAAATTTTTCCAGAAACTTATTTTCAAGAAACTCACGAGAGCGATCTGCGTATATTTGAAGTATTTTTGTAATTAAAAATAACATATCGAGAGAGAGAGAAGAGAAAATATTTTAAATACACGAAGAAACGCATTTCGCCTCAAGATTTAGAGAAACCGGGGATGGGAGAGCTTCGCTTTTCCCGGTTTGTTAATTTAAAAATTCGAAAAAAACATGCATGTGCAAAGAAAATAATAACACAGCGCGGCGCGCGCACATACTGATTTTCTCGGAAAATAATTTACTCATTTTTCCTTAAAGACTTCACAGCCTTGAACGACGTTCTGAATCCGCAGATTGTACGCATGAGTACGTATAAACTTTCGACGCGCGAAAGCGCGGTGTAATGTAATCGAAATAAGCCGTGTGTGTATTATATCGCACTACCCGGAAGAAACTGTATCACCTGCAGTTATAGCAACCAGAAGCGCGTCATAGAACTCATTAAATGGTTCATAACCAAACTGCGTCTTTTTCTTCTCTTTCTCTCTCTTTTTCTCTCTCTCTATCTGATCTAACAGCACACGATCGGCATATCGTAGTCAAAAATTTTACCGCTACTAAACTTAGCTAATTATCCTGTTTGAAATGTTAATTACGCAACCAAATAAATATTACATACATATGTATTTATTACATAAGCAGATACTTAAAGTTGCGTAATTTTCGTTCCGATCTGATAGTTGCCATCCGCATTTTGATTAGATATTAGTTTATTATAAA
>NW_018020664.1:57521-87782 GCF_002006095.1 Pseudomyrmex gracilis
CCCCGAATCAAATTTGATCGTAATCAGAAGAGACGTAACAAAGAAAAATATAATATATATAAAACCTTTCTGTTTATACACGTACACACGCGCGCACACACTCATACGTATGTATATATGTATATATATATATATATGTGTATATACATATATATATATATATGTAAGATCTGTATATAAGACTCGATACATATATATATCAAAATGTAATGTGCAAACTGGAAAAATGGCAATTAATTCGCGATTTACATTCTCTGTGTATGAAAAACACTCGCATCTCTCGTTTCTCAAAGTGAAACACACAGCAATTGTGTGCAAACGCTTTCATACTTGTAAACACTCCTCCGCAACATATGTATATAACAAAAAAAAAGAATAAACTCTACAAAAACTGCACAAATAATCGAAAGAAATAACTGATATATAGTCGACACATAGGAGTAAAACAGGTATAAGAGACCACGCGTTCCGGAAACTTTCAATATGGCCGTAAGACAAACTGAACGTCGCGACGTAACGTTGCACGTAGCGACGACGAGACGGAAGAGTATCAGCGGCACTAACAACGTTGACCGCTGATTTGGCCACGATTTGTCACAACGTTCAACCTAATCCGTTCGAAGACGGTCACCTAACCGTTGTATCGTGTGCTTGCAAGTGATTCGGCGCGTCAGCGAATGTGAATTTCAATCTGTACGCCTCGGCCACCAGCACGCCGATCTCCGAGTCCGTCCAGTTTTGCGTTGGCAGGTTTTGTAGCATTAACATAAGCCCCTGCAAAATCATTCGCGTCTAGAGTAAACAATAACATTGAACGACTGAACGGTAATTGCGAATTTCGCGATCTGACGAACAAACACGAGTCTTACTTGAAAGTCAGGCTGCAGCAGCAAGTGTGTTCTCCAGCGCAGAAGAAAGGCCGCGCACACGTAAAGCTGAAACGAGGCAAATCTGTCGGATTCCGCAAGATAAGTGTCCCACAGACGAATGGTACAGTGCAAAGGGATCTCCCTCGTCAGTAAATTGTTCATCCAGCGAAAGGAGAACTGCAGATAATCGACCCCGTGCTGATGCAAGTGCTGATGCAACGGAGCTGTGGCAGTACAATCGAATTAAACAAAAAAAACAAAAAAACTACGTGAATTATATCTGACAAAATTATGTGACGGTTTATTTTTCGGAAATTCACCATCAATCCTCTGTATCAGTTCCTTCAGTTGATTCACCTTGTGCTGAATCCCCAATTGAGCAAATATGTAATTATCCTGAATACCGTCCAGAAACTTCGACAGGCACCAAAAACTGTCCGCCTCGATGATGTCGCGCTGTTCCTTCGACAGCGAGGCCACATCATAGTTTTCCAGATCTTGCCAGGCTTGCATAGGCACCGCCTCTTGGAGAAAGACCAGGAAAAAAGGTGTCACGAGATCGTTCATACCCTGCGCAATCGACAAGCGATAAATCAAACAATCCTCTCTCGGATGTTTCAATCGCTTTTTTTGTTTTTCAAAAACGCAGCGTCGAATACCTGAACGTAACCAGACGCGGGATGACGAATCGCCCAAATGTACAATATTCTCTCGAATATAAGCTGCACCGTCGTCTGCTGGAATAGCGAAATGAGCGGTGACATTCTAGGAATATCTATGTGAATCTGACGATATGTGTCCTGAAAGCCTTCGTCCCGCTCGACATCGTAATACTGCTTCACCAAGTTCCAATAGTCGAGTCGTTTGCGTTCCAGCGCGGGTTGCCTACGTTCTAGATTAGCAGGCAGATATTCCTGCAAACGCGCGCTTAGTTGTTTAAATATTTCATCACCTGAATCGCGAACTCCTTCTCATCGTTTCTCATTGCCACTTACAGATAACAACCTCCAGGTGACGGAACGCAATTTAGCAGGCACACCGGACCACGACAACTGCCGCAGCTCGTCTAAATTGAGTACGGATGCTTCCAAAAGCAACTGAAACTTGTCCACTTTACTCTCGCCATCTAAGCAAGGTTGCAGATAATGTTTTTTTTTTTTTTTACCTGTTTCTACAAAAGATTTACTATTGTCACATAACATAATTGCTAAATATATATATTATACCTTGCTCTTTCGAAGGTATAAAAAATTTATTAGGATTGTTTATTTGCTTCAACTGTTGCGGCCTGCCGGGGAACTGCGTAGGTATTTTATGTTGCGGTGACGCGCTGTACTTGGAATCCGTCATCTCATCACCGACGGGGTACTGACTGTTGTTTATCTGCAAACGCAGATTCGCGTTACGCAGATGCAACGGTTGCACAGCCAGTCTCTGAAGAGCCTCCGCCTTCTTCTCCTTGGGGATGATTTCCTGCTCAACCGCCTTGACGTTCGTTTGTGACGTCTCCAGGCACTTGTTGTTACCAGATCTGTGACTGTTTATAACACTGAGCGCGGCTGAATGACTGACTCTCTTCGATATCTTCACATCGGACACGGTACAAAATTCATCATCTCCCGAATCCCAAGCGTCGTCCACGCTTTCCTGAAAGTCTTGAAAGGAAGTTGAACCTCCGCCCGTATTGCTGTTGTTAGCAATGCTGGTCAGATTGCTGGAACCGATTGCAGCTGAATTGAATTTGCCATATTTGACGTCCTGCTTCAAACTCGGTCTGTAATTAGGATCAATCATTAAAAAAAAAAAACTATAATACACTCACACAGTTATATTTTTTACAAAAAAAAGAAACGGATTGCAAACAAATACACACCTTCCTGGCACCGCCCGAGTATTTTTCTTCCAGAAAGACTGATGGGCGGGAAGAGCTTGATTCTCCATGGCGAATAGGAATCGAGTTAACTGGCACCGAATAATGTTTTGGCACAGTCACAGCTGCTGTACCAATTGTTTGTCATAACCAAGAGAATACACCGGACAACTGCAAAAATGCAAACGAACAAAACAATCGTGATAAATTACTTTACCAATCGGTGTATTGTTATAAACGAGCGCAACATAAATAACAACATAAATAAAAAAAACATAAAATAGAGATGCTCCGAAGTGACAACAATGTCGCGAACAGAGATACGAGATTAACATATGATCTTTTCCAGGCAACGGCCGGACTGACGTGTCCAACCGCAAAAGCCCGATAACAAGCTTTTGAAAAAAAAAAAAACGACACCCAACGCACCTTATTTCGGTTTTAATTAGATTACGTTAAGAAACGCACTTCGCGGCTCGATATACGCGGCGACATATGTGGTTGATAGATTCGCGGAAAATTCGTTCGTTCGCGGATCGAGGTTATGTTGCGTAAGCTGAGTGAGAGAATCCGCGCCTCGGACGACGCGTTGCGACGGTTAATCGAGGCGAGAAATGCGCAAAAACACACACGACCGACCGAAGAGAAGGCGAGACGAGGGAGGAAACGTTTACGCGTTTACGCTGTATAATCGCGCGATATAAATCACCGGTCTCGTAAGCGGAATCCACAAGCCCAGCGAATATAATTCTACTCCTCTCTCTCTCTCTCTAGCTGCGCTAGACCGATTGTGTCAGTCTCGTCTTCGTCTCGGTGTTGCGTCGACGACGTTCGCGACTTGGTTTCGCTCGTCGCCGCGGTAAAGGATCTCGCGATTTTCAGTCCAGCCAGCGCGTTGCCGATTGTGCGTCCCAGGGAGAGGGTGTGTGTTTCAACAACATTCCTCTCTTCCTCCTCCTTCCCTTCGCCCCCGAAAAAAAACCTGTCGCAAATCGCAATTTGAAGACCGCAACCGGATTGATATATCAGTCTGTTTTCCGCGTCCGACACGGCAGGTACGGATTTTGACGTGCGGCGGCCTGACGCGAGCACTGCTCGTCGCGCCTGATCGTCTCTCTCTCTCTTTCTTTCTTTCTCTCTCTCTCTCTCTCTCTCTCGCCTTTTATTACTGTACTTTCTGTTCCATTTAAATCGCATCGCCGTCCCGTTTCGCAATGTTTAAAAAATAAACAGTTCTTTAAATAATAGCTTCGGGAATAAAAAGAAACGCAATAAACTTGGGAAGAGAGGAGGAAACGGACTGAAACGAAACTTATGTAAGAAATAATTAGGCGCAGTTGCGCTCAGTTAAAAAGGTGCTGACGCTCTTCTTCCTCTTTGTCTCCGTTTTTCTGCGACGCGGAACAAACAAAAATGATTTCACACACACACAATTTGAAAAATATATCGCTCTTCAAAATCTTTCTCAAAATCTACCTTGTAAACAACGATAATCTCATCAAGAGTGCAAAAAAACAATTTTATAATTTTCAGTTAAAAAGACTCGAGAGAGATCCATTATCCTCGGATTATCCATTCTCTTTGTTTCGCCGATTATCTTATCTTATTTCGCATCTGTCTCTCGATTATATTGCCGCAATACTTTGCGCGAAACGCGATTCGATCGAGAAGAACAAAGTTTTAATTATATATTGTCGTGTGTCATATCCTAGGCACGCGCACACACGCACACACACACACACACAACGTCCGTTCACCATCGGAAAACTAACGCGGTTCGACGTCGCATTTTTTTTTTTTTTTTGGTAAAAAAATTAATTTTTACACACATTTATTTTGCAGAAGAGACTCCGAAATTTCACGCACCGACGAGAGAAGCACCGACGAAATGAAACAAAAAAAAAAGTAGTTTCTCGTCCGTGTGTGTTTTTCCAGTCTTCCAACACGATCTAGCTTAACCCTGTAAACCAAACAACCGTTAGCTAGGAGTCTGGATGACACCGTCATTCAGCACGAGTCACGTGTGTGTGTCGCTGCTGATGAGTCGCGGTCGCGCGCGCTTCTTCGTCGTTTCTTCCACGACGTTGCTTTCGTTGGTTTCGCACGGGAAACCGTCATACTTACGTACGACATACTGTCAACGACAAGAAGCGAACATTTGACATTTGCAGATTAGGTGTAACGCGTGTAGATAAACGCGGCGGAGTCGGTGATGGTCACGTGACGCCAATGACGTTTACCGACGCACGCGCAAACGGGCTTCCTCGCCGTCGTGACATTTCCAACCCACGATCACTGGTTGCTGACAGTTGCGGAGGAGGGTTGAAATCTGTGAGATCGAGATCTCCGTCTTGTCTCGGACGTCGTTGTCGTCGTAGTGATAGTTTGATCTTGAGTTTTTTCCCGCGCGTCGCGTGATTAATCGAAAAATTATTCGTTCGCGCGAATTATCTATCGACGCGACGACGACGAATCTAATCCAAACGAGACGACAATTTGATCGAGTGCGCGATTATTCCGACGCGTATGACATTCACTCTATCGCAGGATCAGGACTAACAACCGTTAGAAGCGCGTACGCATTGCACCCGTACGTGTGTGTTACACTCTCTTTTATTTCGGCGAGATTGATTTTTACAACCCCCCGTGTCCACTACGTCCACGGCGCACACGTGACTACGCGTATACGTGGGTAAGGTATACATAGATAATCCAAGAGCACACACGCATTGCGCTTTGTAATTTTCAAACAAATTATTGATAGACATTGATCTGTTGTGATCGCGCGTATACTTTGCTTCTCACGTTGTTATTACACATTATATATACGCTGTGATTTACAGTGTGACAAAAACACGCAACGTAGCGCAATTCGAAAAATGTGATTACTCAGGAAGTCTTCTGGCGTATAAAAGTTTCCTCTTCGATATATTTCGTATCGTGTGTTGTTACGATTAATTTTGAGAAGCAATTAATGTGCTGTTTCTTTTAAGTTTATTATTGATGTAAAAAACATTATTCTCTAATTTTTTAAATTACATTAGGTGATTTATCGTATACGAGATGCAAATATAATATCCCGTACGAATTTACGAATTGAAATTTTTCAATTCAAAATTCACGTGTAAAATTTACACAAAGAAATATAAATATATGTATATGTATATTTATTTATTTATTTCGCAACAAACATTCGGCGTATCATCGACTCTTGTTTAATTACTTGTTATATAGTTTTACTCTAATCTCCAAAGTTTCTTTCAGAACTCTTACTTGAACGTGTTCGTGATTCATATATTTGTTTTAAAGAAATTTGTGTGTAACATTGGTTGTTTAACTTAGAGCGTGAGATAGGCCAGTGGGAGCACAAACACGATTGATTGTGCGTGGTAAATTGTTTATTGCGTGTGTAATTTTAACGAAAGTTTTGACCGCGAGATGTAATCTTTATCATTGTTAAAGATCTAACAAATTTAATAATGTGTAGCTTTTTATCAAATTTAATAAAACCGAAACTTGTGTGCAATATTAAAAACCATTAAGTCTGTGACATTTTATTATTCACAATTCGTAAATGTAAACAATTGAAAAGTTCCGATAGAGTCAAAATGATGAAAATTTGCGAGTCAAGATTATTGTCGCGATGAGAGTCACATTAAACAATTAAAATAAAAAAACTCCAAGAAAAAAGAAATGTCAACAATTTATGTTTAGATTTGTTAAGGTAGTGCTTATTTTTAAAATTTATATAAATTAGCTCACTCTTGAACAACATGAAATTTTATGAATTATTCGAAAGAGAAAGAGAGATTTGATTTTATTCTAAAATATGAAAAAAATATAAATTATATTGAAATTAGTAAGAATTGTTTACGAAAGATTCTTTGATTCTCTTCATAAACTTTAGAAAGCGTGCGCTTTTTACCGCATATTATTGTCTGAAAACAAGTGACTGACTTTGTATCGTGCCGTCGACTTTTGAAAAAACTTTGCGGCGATGTACGTGTGTAAATAATCTCTCTTGTGTGTGTACATTTCGCAAATGCATCATCTATAACACGGTTACTAGGTGCGCGAGCGGCGAATCGTCGCGGACGAATCCGCATGAAAATTTTGCAGAGACTCGCGCGCTTTCTCTCCCCCTCCGTACGCGGATTTAGGAAATGTAGGTCTAGACCTTTTTTATACTTTCTTCGTAGTAGTCTACTTTCTTCGCACGACGCCAAAATCACATCGCTCGTCGCAGTTAGTTTGCGCTTAGTCGTTTCCTCGAGCGGCGCGGCTATTGCGCGTTTCACGCGGAGAAAAATCCTTCGTAAAAAAAAATCCCTCGGGATGTGAGATATTTATTTATACGCGATACCCATTTCGATACCGTTGGTTATCTTCGCGCGAGACTGTCATAGTTGTTTTGAATCTCGATTTTGGTTTGTTGCTTTTTTTTTTTTTATTAAAAGTAAGTTACGAAAAAGAGATATTTGAAAAAAAAAACAAATTGTTTTTCTTACAAATGTGTAATTTATTGAGGACCAGGAATAATTTTATATATACGCGAACGCGTATATACATAAAATATTAGTGAGAAGGCTTTCGCCGCGAGTTTCTTGCTCTCCAGCGCTTGGGGGGCTTCGCAAGCCGCTTAGCAATGCAAGAAAATGGAATCAACGAATTGGAGTGAAGGAAATGATAGAGAGAAAATTTGAAAGTTGAAATTTTTATTAACCGCCTACACACGAACTGTCTTAATTGCGATAAAAAAAAAAAGAGAGAAGTTCGAATCGCAAAAAGATTCATTAACGCATTGCTTAGTTTTTCCGAGTCATCCTATAACTCAAATCAATTCGCTCGTTGAAGTGGATTGATTCCTACGTTGTTAAACAGTTCGTTAAAATCAAAGTTAAACGTGAAGTAAAAAATAAAAACGCGCATATTGACACTTATTATCAATAAATTTATTAGATATCTATTAAAAGAGCAGTTAGATATCTATATGAGATCTGCAAGATATCTAATTGCTCTATTTTGCGTCATTATGTTTTATCATCGAGCATAATCGTCGCATTATTACTACGCTTATGTGCTTTCGGGAAGCATAATTACGTTCTCTTCGCTTCTATAAACATCGTTAACAGAGACGTTTTAATTGTTTTATTTATCTTTCTGTATTAAGAACGAATCTTTTATCTTCGATTCGTATCGTATCTGCTTAAGCAGACAAAAAGAAATAATCTCGATCTTATGATCGATAAAATAAGACTATTATTCTTCAGCAAGTGCTCGAGAATTTCGTTATCTCAAATTAATTTTTTAGATTTCTTAATTTTTTTTATTTCTAAACCAACGTTCCGTTTATTTGTCTGTTTCTGATGTGAGTTAACAACAAATGTTAATCCAATAATTCCCAGATTTTTATGAAAAAAATTGTTTTTGTTATATTTTTTTCAGAAACAGTTTCTTCTCTTGCAACATAGATCGGAAAAATGTCGGACATCGAGTGTGACGATGATGTGAGTATTATTTTGTCCTCAGCATAATAAACGCGTGATTTGTATAATGATATACTGCATTGAGTACATACACGTGCAATTTGTGTTTTGCAGTTTCAAGATGCTCAGGAATCATTGCCGCAGTACGTAAAACAATTGCGAAAGAATTTTCTATTCGATAAATTCTCTTACTCCAATAAGAAACGAAACATTCTCTTTGTCATTCTTTTTTCTTCTTCAGGCCTACTTCTATGGACCTGGATACGGCGATAGTAGACGCGAAAAAAGCTATTCATTGCTTCTTCAACAACGACTTCGAGCAGGCGAAAAAGATCCTGGAGCCATGGGCGAACAGCAGCATGTATCACTCGTTGGGAACTAGCGTTTTCGCATTTATGGAAGCGGTGCTTACGTTCGAACAAGTAATAATTACTTGATACTTTTGTTGCATTGTCGTTTTTGTTTTTTTGTTTTTTTTTGTTTTACTCATGTGTGTTTCTCTTTACCGCGAATCTCTTTCTGTCTCTTGACACGCTAGCCATTCTCCTCTTCTCCTAATGATGATCACTGTCGTAGAAACACGTGGAGAAGGCGTCGGAGGCCTTGAAACAGTGTATGAGCCTGTGCTCCAAGTATCGAAAGCACACAACCATAACGCAAAACATCGGGAAAATGGTCAAGAAGGTCAACTACGACACTTACACAAACGGTAATAAAAAATGTAACGCGCATGTCTTAATTGCTTCGCACGCTTAGCGAGCATTGTGCAACAAAAACGTAAGAAAAACAGCATGAAACAACACGATTCAATAATAATAATTTAATAATAGCTCTGATTTATTCACTTTTTTATTCTGTTCTTTAACGAGCGGTTAATTCCACAGAAGTTTGCACCGATATGCTCGGTATCTGATCCTTCTCGATATCTGAGTGTTATCTTGGAAAACCTTTAAGTTGAAAAAAAAAATAGTTGCGATACTGAGTTTTTAATATTTCACATTTTTCTTGCGACCGGGTTAACTCTCGCTAATCAACTTTTGCACTTTTGAAGTGACCGATAATTAATCTTGCAGAAGAGGTGCACGCGGAACTCTGCTACGCCGAATCGCTTCTCTTGAAATCGATGCTCACCTTCGTGGAGGACGAGACTCTGGTCAGCTTCGTCAAGGCGGGACTGAAAATTCGCACCTGTTTTTTGTTGTACAAGTAAGCCGCAGTTTCGCTCAATTGCCGTCCACGTTGTTGGTCTTCGTTGTTTTCCTTTTTTTTTTTTTTTTACCGATGATAACCGATAATCAGCGCGATGTGATTGTTTGCAGGGAGTGTATGACAATGTTAAAAACCCGCAATTGGGGCAACGACAGTCACAAAGTGCATTTCGAAAGCGGCGTTCGTATGGGTATTGGCGCATTCAATTTGGTATATACAGTCTTCTCCCGCTTTCTCTCTCTCTCTCTCTCTCTCTCTCTCTCTCTTTCTTTTCCCCTTTCCTGCGTCTCTCGCAGATATTTGCGAGTTCGTAAGCATTCGATAACTATTTTTTTTTCTAGATGATTTCGCTGTTACCAGCTCGTGTTATTAAACTATTGGAATTTATCGGATTTTCCGGCGATAAGGTGATTAGATATATTTTAAATGATATACAACGAATCAAAAATCAATAATAAAAGTGATTTCAGTCAATGTGAGATTGATTATCATACAGGACTACGGCCTAGCGGAATTAAAGGCGGGTTATAACGAGAAGAGAGGTCTGCGACAGCTTTTGTGCGTGATGACGCTGCTGTCGTACAATTTGATCGAGACTTTTCTGCTGTCCCACTCGGACGGCGATCTGGAATGGTGCGAACAGGTGCTGGAAGAGCAACTGAGTCTCTATCCGAACGGCGCGTGGTTCCTGTTCTTCAAGGGCCGATTGGAACTGACGAAGGGCAACTTCGAGAAGAGCGTGGACTGGTACATCAGATCGTGGAAGAGTCAGGACGTCTGGCCGCACTTCCATCATCTCTGCTACTGGGAACTGATGTGGTCGCATTGTATAATGCAGCAATGGAACAAGGCGGTCACGTACGCCTCGATGCTGTCGGACGAGTCCAACTGGTCGCGTACCACCTACCTCTACCAGGAGGCCGCGATTCTGCTGATGCAGAAGTCGTCGTCTTGGAGTCAGGAGAGAGAGCTGATTGACAACCTGATGACGCAGGCGCCGACCTACAGACAGCGCATAGCCGGCAAGTCGCTGCCGATGGAGAAGTTCGTCGTCAAACGAACGGAACGTTACTTCGCGCAAAAGAAGTATCTAGTTCTTCCTATCTTCGAGCTTATGTACTTGTGGAATATGTTTAGGGTAATAGGCAAGCGGCAGGACTTGATGATAAATATATTTAAGAGAATTGAAGAGGAGGAACGCGAACTCAAAGCGGCCACGTAAGTTTCTTCGAGACGCTTTAGTTTTCGATTTACGCGTAAACACGTAATCGAAACGTATGTTCTTGCGCAGAAAAACGGAATATCATGCCGACAACGAGGCGCTGCTGTTGCTGTTGAAAGGTGCCTGTCTTCGACAAATGAAACATCCTCTGCAGGCCGAAGAGTGCCTGCGACGCGTATTGCAGTTAGAAAGCTCAGTCAGAGAGGACACGTACTTATTCCCTTATGCTACCGTAGAATTGGCGTTACTGGCACAAGATCAAAACGACATCCAGCTGGCTATAGATTTCTTGGAAGACGCCAGGTAAGTCGCGATGCGACTCAGTTATTTCATTTGCCAGAACTCTCATTGTTCTTTTATAATCTTATTAATTATCGCATTTAAATATTTCAGAAAAAATTACAAGGGCTATCTATTGGAGTCTAGACTACACTTCAGAATACATTCGGACTTAATGACGTTGACCAGCAAGAAGACCAGCAACGGCGCGAAGAAGCGCGAGAACGATCAACATTTGAAGATCACTGCCAACAACAGCGTCAGTATAACGAAACCGAGCGTCGAGGGAACTAAACTGTAAAAAGATAAAATACTCGATCGGAATCGAGCGAGTAAAGCAATATAGCGATAATATAAAAATCTTATCTTAGAAAAAATTCTTTTGTATTTATCTCTTTGGACAACGTACAACGAAAAGTTGTTTTGTCTCCCGCAAGAATCGGAGATCGAGAACGAAAATAATGATTCTAATTATTGTGTGAGATATCAAAAGGCCTTTGTGCATTTCGATTTGCATTGTCCGACTTTACTATTAACAAAACGCGATGTGATTCCTCATTGGAATTCTTGAACACCAGATGAGCACATTTTGTAAACATTACTAAAAAATATATATATATATATATTATATATATATGCATACGCGTACATATGTATATATATGTATAAAAATTTCTTCCGCAGGAAGAAATTTAGGACAAGTAAAAGTGATATTTTGTGTAGTGAATTATATATACATATATATATATATATATAATATTTATATGTAAATTATACTGTCTTTCTGCTAGGGGAAAAAGTAAGATTATGTGTATATAAAATGTAGCATATGCGCGATTTATAGACTGCAGATGTTTATGCGAGTACATAATATAACAAGAGATATGCAAAAAATATATTATAATGCTGTATGTATATTCAAGAAAGTAATTTCAATTGTGTGCGTTTTACTGCCGATGAAACAACAAACACCCACAAAACAAAAACAACGAGAACATCCGTTCGGAAAAGAAAAGTGAGACGTTGAGACGAGTTGTATAAAATATCGGTACTTTATTTTTTTTTCCCTTTTTTTTTTTTTTTTCAATCGATTGCGATGCGAGAACGCGCAAGAGATATGTACATACATACATACACAGACGTCAGGATTTACATAGTACACTTACATCTCTCCGTCTATGCGCATTAAAGTAACCAGACGTGTTAATGTTAGTTGTTACAAAAGTGTCTTGTGTTTTTTTTTCTTTCTGAGCGATAAAAAAAACTTACAACGTTCGGTCGCGTACAACAGACTTATTCGCATTCTTCTTGAGCGGGGTGTGATCTGAGGTATATCAATGGTGTATATTGCGTTATTAAAAAAAAAAAAAAAAGAAAAAGAAAAAAAGCAACAAGTGAATAAGACGAACGAAATAATAGTAATTGTTTAACGAGGAAATGTGTTCTGCGCGAATAATCGTACGTCGGATAAGTTAATTAACGGAACCAATTTGACAAGAATAGTTACGCAAATAATAGACACACGGTGCTCAGTATTTCTCTCCGGTTTCTCCGTCACTTTTATGTACATTTTGTTACTTAAAACGCTAGACGTTTCTCTCTTCTTTTTTTTTTTTTTTTTTTTTTTATACGTCTTTATTAATTATTAATAAACGATCTCCCTATTTCGTTTATAGGAACCTACGGCGTTACACGGGATTACATTTCAGTTCAGAACAGAAACACCTCGACACACGCAATAACAAATATTAATCACACACAACGGAGGAATATTATATTTTGTATAAATTCTTAACGCATCTCTTATTACATTAAGTTACAATTTATGTACACGCACGCAAGTATATCGAAGGGATTGAACAAAATCGGGTTCTCTTTGTTCCCACGTATACCAACACATAATCGAGCGCTGTTACAACAACAAAAAAAGATTCTTCGCAGAAATATAATTTTATATAAATTGTTGTAATTCTTTCGTTTATTTACATACATTTGTCTTTTTCGCGCGACTAAACACACACGCGTGTAATTTGTATAGATGTAGTTTTAATTTTTTTTTTCTTCATTTTCTTTCGTTTCGAAACTGAAAACACTTATCTGTAGTTTCTAGAAAACAATCAAGCAAAGACGTGCAAAAAATTTTTTTTCGAATAAAAACCGAATCTTTATAAAGATCTCTGATATCGTAAACGTGCACAGATGCCTGTCTGCACGTTTGGCTCAACCGCGAAGAATTCGCACTGAACACAAACGCTTGTGAAAAAAAAAAAATCTATCAAACTGACTGATTTTGATGACACACGCATATACGACGACAAGAGAGAAAAGGAAAGAAAATCCGTGCGGATCTAACTGAAATATCTCGATTACGTTGTGGCTAAAAAGATTTGGTTACTCGACGGCATTTACTTCGCTTCTCCACCTCGTGGCGTTATCTCGTTTACGCGGTATCTCTTTGTCTTCTAATCTCGAAATTCGCGCAATCAGCAGGAACATTCGCGCGGTTGAACCGACCGCGTAAGTCAGTTCTCTCTAATTTAGTTTTTCTATATAGTTTTCCCGCTCGCGTGCTTACTCCGTTCGATTTAATTCGGCTCTCGCGAGTCTCACGAGAATTATCTGCTTGTTATCGGAGTTAGTACATAGTATCGACTTTATCGTCTTGATTTCTCGTATCTCCACTTGAGCCGTTTCGAATTAGCGCATGGCGAATCGCGTTCTTATAACTACTTGATATATATATATATATATATATATATATATATATATATATTTACATATATATAATATATATATCGATCTTTTTTCTAGTATATAAAATACGTATATTACAGACGCTCTCGCAAGTGCGTCGTCGAGCGCGAACTCGCGCGACGACGGCGCTCGGGACTCGCGCCCGCGACGAAGGATGTGATTTTTATTTTTTTTATTTTTTTTTATTTTTGTTTTTTCTCAAAGTCTCGAGACAAACAAGACTCTATCTTCGATCGTCTCTTCGCGGCTCTCTCATTAAGTACTAGCAATTTTTGCTTTTAAAAAAAAATGTCGTGCAATTGCTTTACCGTGATACGTCGTCGGTCATTTCCTTCCACGCGATATTCGCTTCGCGCTTTCCTTTATTTTTTCCACTAAGCGTTATTATTACTTAATACAGTACAGTCGCATGTGTAAATCTAACCCTATCTAACGCGTTACATATATGTACAGGTGGTGGACACGCGGTGACACTAAGTGTCTTTAAGATACACGTATCCGTGGATCATTGTACACACCAACGACGCTCAAAAGAAGTCAATCATTTTTTTTTTTTTGTTTTTTGGTTTCTTGCTCGATCGTTGTTCTTACATTTCTGTACTCATACCGACTCCTTCATTCATTTGTTCACACACACACACACACACACACACACACACACAGACGCACGCACGCACACACTCACTCGCGGAGAAAGAGAGGAAAAGAAAGAAAAAAAAGAGTGAGACAGAAAGAGCGCATTGAGCGACACAAGCAACCGGTTCATGAATCACTATTTTACGCTCGCACACGTTACTCGCGGAGTTGTTACAACAACCCCTCTAATAGGAACCGATAAATGAAGATAAGCAAACTTCGATAAAAAGATACGCTTTCGTTATTATTTATTTGGACAAAAAAACCTTGGTTCGAAATTAATTCGGGACTGAAAAACTGAATGTAAATGTGTCGTGCGATAAAAAGAAAAAAAAATAAACGTGTCGAGTTACCCCTCACATCACAGACTTCGGGTTTCTTATCAGTATCTTTACACGGGGGAGGAGGGGATGTAAGAAAAAAAAAAAACAAATCCTCCGCCTTAAGAAATATCCGCGCTTGCATTTAAAAAAAAAAAAAAAAAAAAAACCTCTCGAGCGTGTGTATCTTGTTGTATATATGCAATTATATCTTGTACATACAAAGGTAATTACATCTCTATATCTCTTTGTACACATAAAAAAGTAATAGTGGAAACAAACCGCAGCAGTTTGATCGCCGAAGAATTTCTAAAAACAATTATCTCTTATCTTTATTTGTTTTTTTTTTTTTTTTTTTTTTTTTTTTTTTTTTTTTTTTTTTTTTTTTTTTTTATTTGTACCGTTTACTCTGGCATACGACGTATGGATCTCGCGGTCTTCTCTCTCTCTCTCTCTCTCTCTTTCTCGTCACACACAATTACATACACGTGTATATAGATATATAAATTTGTGTTTCGATATATATATATAATATTTATTCATATATATATATATATATATATTTATACATACATATGTATTTATATATATTTATTTGTACGCATAGCTACATATGTACAAAAAAAAAAAAGACGTTTAAATGACTGTGGATATGACTAAGTGCATTTCTTCTGTTTTTTTTAATGCTCGCGCGCGAAGAGGACGGTTTCCTTTCGTCGCACCTACATTATTCGTTTTGTGTTTCTTGGTAGGTTCTTTTTCTTCTTATGTTTTTATCACCTAAACAGTTTTTATTATTATATAATTCCTATTACTCCTACTACGAAATTACATATGTAAAGCGTATTGCATTGCCTTCCCCCAAACAGCACGCCTTCCTGATTCCTGCGTATTTTTTTTTTTTTTTTGTTCTTTTTCTTTTTTTTTTTTTTTTTTCTCTATGGGTGACACATCGTCGGAACGGCGCGGATTCTGACACAAGTAGGCTCTCTCCCTCGCCCGGTAGTCTTCAGTCTCTCACGTGTTTTCGTTTGTACCGATTACATTGTCTTCTACTCTTGAAACTGGTCGCTCGTATCTATTTATTTTTCTCGTTTATCTGCAGCGTCACGGTCGATATAGCGTAGTTTTTGGACTCGAAAACTACGCTCGGTCTATACGCTCATCTTTCGAAATCTCGTATACAAAAAAAAAAAATCTTACAAACGCATACTTCTTGGCATGATTCTTGCGTATCTTCGAAGCACTTTCGATGAGAGAATAAACTTTTTTTTTTAAAAAAAAAAAACAAAGGTAAATCTGCTGGCAGTGTGTTCATTCACATAAAAAGTATAACACTCGAAACGCGCATTAAAACGGAAATAAAAAAAATCTCAGATTTCTCTTCCGATTACAGTCGAGTTTTTAGACCGCGATCTTCACGATAATCAATAAAAAAAAAAAACATAAAAATTTCTTTCGTCAGATTGATGACGACGATGATTTTCTTCTCTGTGTATCGTTCTCAAAAAAAAAAAAAATGTACCTAACGAGCAATCAGATTCAGTACCGAGATTCTTCGAGAAGAGTTTCTCGCTTCGAACAACCAACTGATTTCGCGTAGCACAAATATATTTCACTCTCGGAGTATTTTCTGTACATGTTCATTTCTTCAGGTTCACTTCCTCGGTGTTTTCCTCGTGTTGTCTACTGTCACCCCCATCGCTGTCCTCGTGAACATTTTTCCCGTTTTTCTCGGAAGAAGAAGAAGAAGAAGAAGACACCGTCTCCTTCTTGATTATCAGACTCACCGGCGCGTCGGCCTTTGCAGTGTAGTGTCCCCCGGTTGCAGTTTTCAAAAATGGACGTCTCTGACATCGGTTGGCGTGCCGGCCTTCTCGTGCTCGAGTATCTTCTCCTGACTCGTGTTACTCTGGTCCCCCAACGGCCTCTGCGACGAGGTCAGCACGCCGGTGCTCATCGGCTGGTGCACGGTTTCGCTCCCGGACTTTTCGATACTCACGTGAGCCTGAGAGATCATCTCCTCAATCTGCTCGAGGCATCCTTGCAGATAATCCTGAAACAGAAATCAGATTTCACGGTGACAACAACAGTCGCAGCGCAAAATTTTCTCATGTATCTGTGTGATGTAGTTGTTAAATCCTCTCACACTGTGCACAAATTTAAAGAGCTCTCCTCGCTGAGATATATATATTGTATATGTAGCGGATTTGTAAAAGTAAAACCTGTTTCCTTACATACGAGAATATACAAGACCGTGTGTAATCGAGGTAATATAATTCGTACGTCACGCGACGCACGCGCATATGTGAACGAACGCACACTCGCAAACGATAAGCGATATATTCTGATATCGTAGTACGCACAACACTAACCTGTTCGATGGACGTAATGCGAGTAAGCTCGTCCAGAAGACCAGTCAGTCCACGGCCGCTTTTCCTCGTCCAATCGAGCCCGTTCAACGCCGCCGCGACACTCGCAGCCGCTATCATACTCGGAGTGTACATGCAGAATTTGAATTCTGTAACGAAAACAGACAAAAAAAATTCTACATACGCCACACATCACGCTCGCAAAATTTCATTGAGTTTGAAGGCGTATAATTGCGATTGTATAAAAGAAATAACGCGCAAAAATAAAGAAATCTCTTTTGTAGTAAAAAATTTAAATAAAACAAAAAATAAAAATGAACGTTTACACACACACACACAACTTGTGTTTTTAAAAACGTTCTTTGTCACTTATCGAGCCGCAAAAAAACGTTTAGCGGACAAAGAATACGAACTAACGCGTGGTGTTTTGTTGCCAACAAGGTTTTACTAATGTTTTTCTTGTTTCTCCTTTCAGGGAAAATTCCTCTCCGAGATAGAATTCAAAGCGAAGCGCTTCACATTTTACGATTGAATGTACTTCTCGAGTAATTTTCTTCTTTCAATCGCACACGCGTTATTGGCAACCCCAATGCGCGTGTGTGTTACACAAACTTTTGAGCGCGCACAACTCTCTAATGCATGCGTGGCCTAATTTGACAAAGAAAAAAAAAAAAAACGAGACCGAAGAAAAAAAATGATTCGCGCTTCTCTCTCTCTCTCTACGTTACGTGACAGTTTCCGCCTCGCTATACGCGACCATGTTGTATATTTATTAATGTTGTGTATGTTAACGATGCGCGACGCGGTACCCCCGGTTGTGTGTTACGACGTTACGTAGTTTGCACACACGTACGTTAGCGTCATGGCACAATTACGGCGACTGTGCAGCGCGCGTCGTCGTAATAAGTGGCGCTTGCCGTCGTGAGACCCGCGTGGAAATGTTTATGCGACAGTGTCCTCATATTCACGAAAACAAGGTTAAGTCTAGGCGCGCGCAAAAAAAAAACAAGCGCGCAAGAACCTGCAATACAAAAACCATTCGTCATTCTTAACGCAAAGATGGAGATTTCTCGCGCGGTAATTTCTCTGTTAATTCCATCACGTTTTTTTTTTTTTTTTTTTTTAAATTGTTTCCTGGATAGTCACACAGTCAGCCTGCGTTCTTACCTATGGCGCTGAGTGCGATAAATGCCTGCGCGTGCCTACGGACCATCACGGTGTCCCAAGTGCACGGCAGGGGCAATCTGCTGAGGATGTGGATGAGAAAATCGCCAGGCGTCACCGCGGACAATTCCCACTTGAGCTTGGAGACCACCAGCTGCTCCCACCTCTGCAACAGAAGCCGAACAGATGCCGTTTAATTTGTTGTAAACTCGGCTATTTTATCAGACTTGAATTCAATGCAAGAGATAATTTAAAAAAAAAAAGAAAAAAATGCGCAAATTTTGCTGAATGTGTATCTTTGCGATAAATATCGTCCGCTGAAGATTCATAAAAAAAGCATCGCTCTCTAAAGTGTTACTTTACACGCGGAAACGCTGCTTTTAATTGCCGGCGCGCAGATGCGACAATGAATCACATAAGCGGCGGCGGCGGCGGCGGCGGCGACGACCACGATGGCGGTGTATCGAAACTCCAATGCGACCTTGATCCCTGTCCGTTCCAAGTGTTGAACACGAGAAAAAGAGAGAGAGAGAGAGAGAGAGAGAGAGAGAGAGAGAGAGAGAGAGAGAGAGAAAGAGAGAGAACGACACAAAAAGAGACGGGAGAAAGATATTACTCTTATTTCTTGCAATCGGTCGAAGTTAAGTTTACTATGGTATTCGCTTTCTGGTGTACAACGTCAGTTACATTGACGAGGAAGAATGAATCGCGCCACGTAAGAGGAAGGACGATTCCTCCTCGTGAGCGCGCGGCGCAATTTACTTCTCGCCGATGTATCACCCGCTCTCTTTTGACCGTGAAAAAGAGAATAGCGTATGACGAATACTACGAGTTCTTTATCTCGATTGTTAAATACCTATCCGCTGAATTATCGACGTCAGCTAAGCTACGTTAGGATCTAAGCTGTTCGCTGCTCTCCTCATTAATAATCTCAAGTATTGCGCGAATTAAAAGAAAATAAAAAATAAAAAAAAAATACATTACTTGTGCAAAATATTTGCGAACAATTATCTCTCTCTCTCGCGAGAGAGAGAGAGAGAAACAAAGAGAGAAAGAGAAAGAGAGAGAAGAAGGAAGAAAAGACGATCCTGCTTGTCGTTTAATTTAAAATCCTCGTCGAAGAGAGGATGTGCGCTCGAGAGAAGACAGACCGAGAAAATTTCTTCACCCCGTTCTTGCCCCCTCGTCTTTTCTTCACGGTTAATATTCTCATCCTTGAGGAGGTTTCGCGCTCGAATGCGTACGTAGTACGCGTACGCTCGCCCGGTTCTCTCTCGGTTCTACGTACATCAGGAAACAATTAAACGGACGGCGTTGGACGTGGCATGATTCATATTTCGCGTGGAAATAAGTAAATTGACGCATTTGCATGCTTAAATTCTCATCGACATTGCTCGAGCACACGTTAACTTAATTCGATTCGCAAACATAAAAGTGCAGGAAAAGAGCAAAAAAAAAAAAAAAGGATCAGATCCTTCTATACGTGCGCGTGTTAATCCCCTTATTTATAGATTCTATAAATAAATCTATACAAGATTCCTATACACAGATTCCAATTGAACGTCGACTACGCCATTGGAAATGACTTCTCGTCTCGAGGTTACTTCTAGGAAACTGTCTTTGCGTAACGTGTTCGCTCCGGTTACCGAAGTATCCTCCTTCCTCTCGGGATCCTTTTTCGTATGTATGTAAGAAATTTCTGCGGCGCTCGACGTGAGACCGGAACATTACGACGGTCAACCTCCGTCGTATATTTCATTTCTTCTACGAAACTGTAGAAGAATTGCGTAAAATGTAACAAAAGCCGTAAACCTACCGGCTCTATGTTACCAAACTACCAGATCAGAATGCGAGAGAAGACGTAATACGTATATAAATTATACGAGAAAACTTCATTCTTAAAGAAACATCTCCGGATTTATCTTTCCCGCGCGTGTGCACGTGTGTGTAAAGTAAATTATCTAAAATGATCTATTACCGGAAGGAAAAGAGCGGGAGAGATACGGCGACATTATTAATCACGTTAATCGACGCCAAATATGATTTACGATGTCAGCGCGGTCTCAATTTGCCGCGTAAGGCTGGGTACACATTTGCAACAAGAACGTGGTAACTGCAACATCGTTGTAAAAAAAAAAAAAAAAAAAAACGGATCGAATGGGAGTTTGCGCGCTTGAAAGAACGTCGTCGCGAGCGAAAATTGCAGAATTTCGCTAAATTTCGCTAAAATCTAAAGTTTCCGCAAATCTTGCGATAAGCGTCGAACTCTCGACTCTTGTGGAGAAAAAAAAAACATTCACAAGAAAAATTCTCTTCTTTGCTGAGATTGGTTGTAACTCACAACTAATGCGGACGCTCAAATCCCACGATTCTTGCGACAATTCGTCACTCCCTACGTATAATTACGTAAGTGTCACATATGGGATTTTCAGTTTATTGCATAGTGACACTTAGAAAGTCATGTTCTTTGTGGTCACCAAGTATTAAAAAAAAATATTCATAAGTAAGGTAAAAATTTAAAACCGAAAGATCCCTTAACTAAAGAAACTATATGAAGCTTTAAACTTTCAAACTGTTCTCCTCTAAAATTTGCGTTTTGGAGTTACGGGATTATACGTAGGGAGTGACGAATTGTCAGAAACACGCGACTGTATAGAGCGCTCTGCGATTAATTAGCAGAAACAACCTCACGGGGTTTCTGTCGCATCTTTTGCGGCGCGGAAATACCGACAAGCTTTGGGACGCGGTGTAACTTCGCCGCCGAACATCGCGCATCGTGTTGCGCTCAAAAATTGTTCGGTGCAAAGTTGTATACGATGCACCATTGCGCCGCGCGCGATGTTCTGCTGCTGCTGCTGCGCAAGTGTGTGCACGCGGCTTAACACTCGATCCCGTAACACGTAACTCAATCGGGCTTAATTAAAGATCCGCCGAGACCTTTTTTCAGGAAAAACATTGACACGCGTGTGCATTTAAAGTACGGGTACCCGCATGGCAATCAGAAGAAGCCGAAAAGATTCGTCTCTCATCGGAAGCGAAATAAAACTTACGCGCGCGAACACAATATTCATACAAAAGTCTCAATTTTCTATGTGAAGATGACAAAAAAACAGGAAGGAGGGAAACAAATTTACTCTTGCAAATAATTCCATTTAATGTGTGTGTGTGTGTGTGCAATTAGCCGAAACGATAAAATTCTCGTCGAACGAGAGAATCTTTGGATCTCGCACTACGCGCGTGCACATCGAGAATTGGTCTTTTTGTTTCCCTTGTTGGCGCGGAGGAACTGATAAAAATTCCGGAACGCGAGGTTTGTCAAAGTGGAACATCTCATTCCGGCTTTTTTCCGTCACATACATCGCACATACACATCGTATATAGGATTTAGCTATGCCGTGTGCGCCACCGGCCGATACGTCACATAGACATTCAAGGTCAGTCGTTCGACGGGCGAAAGAATCGACTGACTGTGTTGGTTATAGAAGTTAGAAAGGCAACTCGCAAAATATCGCGCGCGTGACCTCGGACTCGGTTAATATTTACGCAGATTTCGACGAAAGAAAAACGAATCTGTTCTCTGATATATGTTATTCGCGAGATCTCGTCGTATATGTGTGTGTGTGTGTGTGTGCAAATTGTTGTTATTTCATCATATTTCGCGCAATTTCGTTATTTATAAACCCGCACACAAACACATTCGTTCGTTCGTTCGTGAACGAACATCGTGATTATTTAACAAACTCAATAGCTATATCGCGGTTTTACATTGTTTCGTTGTACGCGCGCGTATATTTCTTTATTTTACACATTCGTATTACACGAGAGAGAATGATGAAAGGACGCGAAAAACCCGGCTATTATTGGTTTAACAAACCGGGCAGTTATTATCGCGGTGTCTTCCGGCGACTTAAGATAAATAAGTCGCTAAACGAGATCGAGTTATTCGACGCTGGTGTTACTTTTCTTGTTCACCTCGCGTGTTTTCTTCAGTTTCCGCTTCTTCCTCATCGCACCTGACTCGCGCGCGCGAAAGAGAAAGAGAGAGAGAGAGAGAGACAGAGAAAAACAGAATTGTTTCTATTTTTGTTTTTTTTTGTTTTTTTTTTTTTTCAAATAGACGCGTAGATCGTTTCGCGCGTGTCGAAGAATTCACACGAAATTCTATTGTGTCGCGACATCGTCACCGCGACACGAGTATATTTCATCCGCGTGCGGGTATTTAGTTTCGTCGTGAGGGCATCATCGGCGGGGACGGTGACCGACTCGAGGTCACTTTGCCAACCGTCGCCTTTCGCAAGATGGGCTTTCTAGTCGCCAAAACCCATGTAAAAGGAACGCCTTCGAAGGAACGCCAATTTAACTTTTAAATCTCGCGTCGCCGACAGAGAAAAAATATATATACAATATATATATATATATATATATATGCGCGGACAATAAACCCGGGTTCAAAGGGGTTAAAAAGAGTTCAAAAGGATCGAATGTCCAGCGAGCCGATAGTGGGAAATCAAGCAATTCATGTTAATTACATGAGTCCAAGTTTCCTTTGTGCTTCTCCGGAACGCGAATTTTTCACCCCTCCGCTGTTTTTAAAAACTTTGCAAACCTTTCCCCTTCCTCCTTTTTATAAGAATCGTCTGTCTCGTCTGGCGCGCGCGCGTTTCTCACTGCTTTGCATAACCGAACTGCAGGACGTTCTCACGACATCGCGCGTCGTTAAAGAGATACTTGTCGCGCGCGAGTGACATTGTCACAACATAAAAAAAAATTTTCTTTTTCGGCACAGCGACTAATTCGATTCTTCTTCTGTTTCCACCGCGAATAATTTGATAGAAAAAAAAAAAAGAAAATTTTAATTATCGCGCGAGAAAAGATTTCACAAATAGATTTTGTTCAGGCAGAAATCGAATAAAATTTGAGCGCTCCTCGCTCGTGAGGCGCAAGACTGCACGCGGTGAAACAACCGCGCGAGCTCGCTTTAATCGCCAAGGAACAGGTGGTCGGACGGAACCAGATGTATGTCGCCCCATCTCGGGACTTTTGCCATTTTTTTTTCTTTTTGTGTTTTTACCTCACAAAGAAAATATTGCGTGAAAAAGAAACAAGGCAACGCGAGGTTATCGCGTTGTGCAAGCGCGCTCGGTTTCCGACTTGCGCAAAAGAGACAAAGCGGGGTTTCAGCACAAATGAACTCATCAGCCGCCCGTTGCGCGCGACGTCTAATTGTAGCCGGCAGGCAGGTGTGTGCCGCGACCCGGCGCTCAATTTTCTCCATTCCGTGTGTGTATATGTAGACATAATTGTCTGAAGACCGATTAAAGAGAGTCAAAATTAAAGATTAAATTAAATGAAAAGAGAAATAACGCGTTTATTTGCGCGCTTCCTCCATTAACCGCGCGCTTATCGCGTGTGCCTACCTAACACGCTGAGAGAGAGAGAGAGAGAGAGAGAGAGAGAGAGAGAGAAAGAGAGAGAGAGAGAGAGAGACACGATAACGAGATCGTCTTCGATAATGACGGCATGTGTACAGATACCGTCCAATTAATGCAGACGTGAGAAATTGATCCTCTGATGCAATTCTCATCTTATCTATGTCACACAGATACCGTGTGTGTTTAAGCATTAATTATTTCGTCTTTGTTCGACAAAATTTGTCGAATCTACTCGAGCGATTACGTCGGCACAGCAAAATTTCTTGCGAACGAAAAAGAAAAACTTTCGACTTATAACCAATTTCTCCTCGAAAATGTTCGCCAAGATCAAGGAAAGAGGATGAGAAAAAATAACTGTTGCAACATTTTTATCCTTGTTGCAAATTTGATTGAATTCACCGAGCGCGATATCAAAGCAATAAAAAAAAAAAAAAAACACTTTTGTGTGCGGAAAATAAAATTTTGAAGATATTTCTCCGTGTAACTCGCCAAGACGGGAAAGAGAACGGGAAAGAGAAGAAAAGAAGATAATCGCGATATTTTATTGTTACGATGTTGCAAAATTTTGTCGAATTTACTCGAGCGAACAGACGACAACAATTTCTTGCGAACAGAAGAAAATCAAAATGTTTCGAGAAATATTTCTCCTTAATTCAGCCAAGAAGGAAGGAGAAGGGAAGGGGGAGAGAGTTCTTTCTTCGACAAAAGCTGGAGAAAGAGGTCAAAGGCATCGGGGCAGAGCACGCTGCCCGGCGCAGGAGGGGTTCCTCCTCCTGCCTTTTGCCTTCGGCGTGCACTTCCGAGCGAAACGCAATGCGCACATTACAAATTTGCGCACATGTTGCGCTCTCGCCCGTTGCAGGGGACGGTCTGGAGAAGCGGAAGGGAGAGAGGAGGGAAAAGAGAAAGAGAGAGAGAGGGAGACGTTTCTTTCAAGGGAATTTCCTGACTTCGCGGCGAAGACGAAAAGAAGGAAGGAAGGAAGGAAGGAAGACTGAGAGAGGTCCAAGGCAAGGGGTGCATATTCACCGGTTCGCGCAAAGCAGATGCAGCTGCCGGCAGCGTCGCGCACGGGCCCGGTGCACCCCACCGAAGAAAACTATACTCGTGCGCCACGCACCTGGCCCACACCTGCTTCTCCTTTTTCAATAGCTCGCGCTCCCGCAACGGGTAACACCGTGCCCGTGCCACCCGGCCGGAATACGATGCATGTGCGTGCACACGTTAGTATGTTCGCCATACATTACTCTGGATATGTTTCTCTCTCTCTCTCTTTCTCCCTTCCTTTCTATCTTGTAATATCGCCTCAGCATGCCGTCGCATGTAATTTCGAAGCTAAACACGACGAACTGACTCCCAGAGTTCCTTTACAATATTGCAAAGTAAACACAATCCGAACTCGCCATTGCCCAAATCTTTGTGTATTTTTCAGTGTTTCAGAGCAAAAATCACATCCGCGTCTCGTCTCCGCATAAACAAACCCAATTGAAAATCTAAATATCCCGCGCGTGTTGTTTCCCGCGTCGTTTTTCCCGCTAGGCACGCGCGGATGAAGATGTGTGTTAAAAGTAACGCGCGGGTTAGGTCCCGTAAATATACATTTACGTAAATTTCCGACATCACGGACGCGCATCATCAATCGCGCGTCGCGCACCACGCGCGCCTCGAAAAATTTCTCCTATAAAAGTTTCAGTAGTAGTGTTAACCCGTGAGATCGATCGACGCGCTGATAAGAGACACAAAGAATACGCGTTTGGACATTTTTTTGTTTTGTTTTTCTACATCTAGTCGCCGCCTATACAATTCGAGGAAAGTTCGCGAAATCAGGACAGAGATATCGGATACATAAATGGATCTCTTGACGACGAGCAGTCAAAGAACGTAGGCGCGCGCGCGCGCGCGCGATTTCCTCGTGGCGCAAGTTTCGCATTCTGGCGACGATATGCGGAACGGGATAAAATCGCGCTCGATAAACTCGATCGTCTCGTGCATTGATCGCGTAACGTAGCGTAAATAGCGCGCGAGCTAACTCCTCTCTCTCTCTCTTTCTCCTCGCTGTCGTTTGGTAAAACGACGCCTACTCGGGAACAAAATTATGCGATAGGCAACGCGCGAGTACGCGCGCGAGTAGCGGTACCGTGTGTGTGCGCGTGTATTTGTTTTTCGTTTGTCCCGTACGCGCCGAAATAAATCCCGTCCCGATATCTTTCGGCCGCTATCGCGCAGAAAAAGAAATTTATATTTGAAACAAATATTGAAATTTTACAAAACTAGGTTTTAGTTTTTTTTTTTTTTTTTGCAAAGCTTGCGCCCAATTTAAATTTTCTCACATTCCGGCGAATGTATGCGGAAAATTGTCGACAATTTTCATTTTTTTTTTCACGCTTTCAGATAATTTTTGCTCGTTGCGGGGGCCTTTGAATAGTTTCGAGATAAGATAAATGCTCTCTCGCGACTTGCATCTCATGTAGGTCAAAAAGAGTACGCGCGCGTTCGTTTTCCACAAAATTTTATACAAATTTTGCACAGACCGATCGCGCGAATACATATCCGTTGTCAACGTTAGATTAGGTTTTTCTTTTCGGATGCACACTTACCCAGAGATCGTCGAGAGTGATGGAGTTGTCGGTGTAGAAAACGAGGACTTCGGCCGTGAGCGGTAAGGATTCTCGTAGCTTCGACGCCAGCAACAGGCAGGCGGTGCCGAGCAGTTGAAGCTGAGACTTCCTGATCGGGCAGATCGACAGGAACCTGTCGACGTAGTTCATCGACAGGGGAAAAACCTCGTCTTGGCATTTTCTCTCCTCGCATACCTGCAAGCACAGGACATCGAATACAGAGTGCAGAAGGACACGATCGCACAACACACACACACACACACACACACACACACACACACACATGCGCGTATATATATACACCAACGTAACATGCACGTTGCGTGATAAGGCGACGATGAGATCGTTTCAAGGTCGGACGATTGGGAGAGAGAAAGAGAGCTACTGGGCGATAACGTCTGAATACGCGATTCACGACGCGAATTCAGCTCGCCGCGCGGCGAGTCGCGCCGCGAGTTACGTTACAAAACGTAATATGCTATATGTGTGTGTGTGTGTGTGTCGAAGAATCTTGTGAAAACGGCAGACGTGTGCGCTAAAGAAAAAAATAAGAATATAAAACAGACCGATCGAACACCGGAAATCACTCTTTGTGATTTTCAGAGTTGTCGTGCTGAGAAAAAAAAAAAATACTTGGTGGTCCTTTTAAATCGTTCAGTTTTACTTCAATGTCGCGCCCAAGTGACATGAATAGCAGGGTGTAAAAAAAAAGGTTTCTTCGACTTTTCACACAACAATCGTAACCAACATAGGCGTAGGCATGCAACAAATATCTCGCATCAAATTTCCCTCCGTCGTGTTTTTTATTTTTTTAGGCGCGCAACATTGTCGTGATCGTGAGAACTTTTTTTTTTCGATACTTGAATTTCTACCCTCACAAACAAAATATTTTATCGCGTATTTGATACCGCATTATCTCTTTCCAAAGAGAGAAATAAATAACAACGTCGTTTGAATATCAACGGCGTGTGTACATGAAAAAAAAATGCGGCGGTCGGAAACATCTTTGAGAGAAGAGAGTTCCAATCGTTGAATTGCGGTAGACAATCGCGAGGTAACCTCCTCGAGAGAGGCAAGACAAGGCTGAGGGGTGTCGTGTGCGGCTTACGAGTGATCGCTGCGTATACGAAAGAGAAACTTATTGAGCGTGGCTGATGATCGTCGAGCAGCCCTCAGCAACCTCACGTAAACAGACGCACGCAAACGTACACGTACCGGCACTGAATCGTTACGCTAGAGAAGAAAAAAAACTTCCCCTTCCACGCGTTGTTTCGCTTCGACAACGAGCCGACCGAAGGGAAACGACGCGTAGAAAGGGAACTTTCTTCCCTTCTGGCGGAACGATTCGACGTCGGTCAGTGTACGTGGTTTTCGCGAATTATTCTGTCGCTCTTTACCGATTGCAATGCAATGTAACTCGACGAGTAACGGAATAATAATCTTGTTCGCTCAACAATTGCAAATTTGTTTTTCACTCGGTGAGAAAAACAACAAACGGAAAGTAAAAAAACGCGCATCGTGAAATATTGTGATTATTTTAAAGAGCGAGGAAAGAAAGGACGTTGAATTCTCCGATATATATTATCCAAGACTAAAATCGGTTCGAGACATTATCGTGCATCTGTTCAAACATCGACGAAAATTTGATCGGGACGAAGTTAAGAGCGAAGGTAAGAATTCGTGAAAACGTCGGAGAGAGCGGAAGCACACAAGGAAAAAGTATTCTCGCTTTATTTCTCACTGACGTTTCCTCAACGCCGTAAAAATGCAAGGTGTATATTATTTGCGTGAATGAAGGTATTTCGCGCGACGCAGTCGTTTCGTTGCGAGAACGATTTTGTTTTTTTTTTTTTTGTTGTAACTTCGCGAGGAAGATTTGACCGACGTGTCGCCGCCGCCGATACCGAATAAAGCCAATTATCAATAATTTTTATACGTCAAAACGCGCATTTTATATATAAATTATACGCGCTCTCCGACCGATGAGAGTTATCTGTTTAATTATTAATTAAATGGATATCGCGAGCCTCCTGTTTTTTCGTGACGAGCCGACAGTTGCGCTCTTATCTCTATGAATTTATCGAATTCGATGATCTGTCTTTGTAAGTTCGGTTCGAATTAAAGGACCGCGTCTCCGACCGCATGTTAAGTCTCACATGCATTAAGAATAATTGGAATCCGAGTGTCGCGTCCGAGCGGTATTCTTGAAAGGATGTCGAAAGAAATTCAAATTTTTCATGAGAAAGAAAGTTCGGAACCGACATGTTTTTTTTCTTTTATTTGAAGATAAAATATACAAGAATATGATCGCCGATGGAAACTAATAAATAAATCAATCCGACAGCACCATTTTATAAGCTATCTTATAATTCAAACACTTTTGCCATTCGGTAGTACTAGCGCGGATGTATGTATATATATTTGTGTATACACACACACACACACACACACACACACACACACACACACACACACACACACACACACACACACACACACACACACACACACACACACATATACGTTACATGAGCAACACACAGAGGAGATATGCGGGCAAGAAAAGTGCCTTATTCGGTTACCATTGAAATATCGTTTAAAATGCGTCAACAGCTGATTGGTTTCTCGAAATTTCACGAAAGTGAAAAAAATAAATTTGAAATTTTATATTTTTACCATTAAAGAGCGCACGCGCGCGCGCGTGCATCACACACGTACGTTACAAGGGATAATCCTGATGTAACTGATAAAAAAAAAGGTGTTAGTTTCCAGATATTCTCGAGGTAATAACAAGTCAAACTTTATTATCGAACACAACGGTTGTTTCGATTGTGTGAGAAAACGTTAGAAGGAGGAGCGAGACACGCCGCGTATAAATTAATGTTATTTACGATCGTTTTTTAAATCCCGGTGTAAACTCCATTATACACGACGAGCTGTCATTCGCGCCGGATGAATCGGCAAGCCGGAGTGTATCGTCGAAGAATTCGAAACACGATGCGACACACACACACACTCACACACACACGCATACGCGCACGCAGCTGCGCGCACGATCCAAGTGGACTTGCTTTCGTCGTGAAACATGCCGTCGAGGTCACCGTATAAATTCGATTATTGCGAATAAATGATTCGAGCGCAGGAATAATTAAAAACACTCGCTCGAAGAAAATGACAAAGCGAGGAAACAACAATGCAACAACGCGCGTGTGAGAACGCGAGCCAAGCGCGATGCAACTTTTGTTTCGGGTTCGATTTAAACGAGACCCGAGGTGGTGGTGGAGGTGGTGGTGGTGGTGTTGGTGATAGTAGTATTATAATAGCAACGCCGAAAGAACACGACGTGGAATATGCGGTCCGGAAGCGGAGAAATCCATTACCATATCCGATAAAGAAGGAAGTCTGGCCGGAGGAAGGACAGAACGGGGAAAAAAAAAAAAAAAAACCGAGGAATTAACTCGACGCGACCGATCGTCTCTCTTTCGAATCGTCCGACGAAATGTGTGTAGTGGTCGCACGCGCGCGTCTCTCGGTTCCTCTTTAAATTTTTCGGATGTTGCACTTTCATAACGTTCTCTTACGTGATCCAAATTACGTAAGGGGAAACGCAATTAGCATTATTTTTATATAATATTGCGTAAGCGAGCGTTAATCTATTTAATTTTGTTCGAGGAGAGTCGCAAAGTCTGTGTCCTATTTTTTTTCTCTCTCTCTCTCTCTGGCGCAATATTCCTAAAAATATATTCAATTCGATGACGACTCTTAAACTAGGCACAAATGACCCAAAAAATCTCTCGCGATACCCGCGATATCGCAAAATTATCGCGAAACGGAGACTAAAACAAAGCTTACGTTCGGTTCGCGAGATAATCGACACACTTTTTTACGATTAACGATTTCGCCTGCGAAAAAAGATCTGTTTCCAGATACAATAATCACGCGACGGATCATTTATTCGATACTCGAATCGATCAGCTGCTGATTTCTCTTCCCTTTAATTAAACGAGAATACATATATATATATATATAT
>NW_018020664.1:87820-120265 GCF_002006095.1 Pseudomyrmex gracilis
CAAGAGTGTGTTGTCGCCGCACAATATATATATATATATATATATATATATATACGTACGTGTGTGTGTCTATATATGTCACTTGCGACGTGTACAATTCACTCTTATCGGTAACTTTGGAGACATGTACATACAGTGACATAAGGCTTATCTCGACGGCGGCCCGAATTTCTTACTCAATGACAGCCGAGTGTCAAAATCATTACGTTCTTACGATGCGATAGTCGTCAATGGATTTAAAATGTCGCTTCTTTTCCGTTTTATTTCTCTCGTCCGAGGATTTTTTATTGTTAACAAATTAAATTCGGAAGAGCAAATTTTCGAGAAAATATTTTAACAATTTATCAATCGAGTGCGCGCGCGCGCGAGAAAGAGAGAGAGAGAGAGAGAGGAGAGAGAGACGTGTGAATGCGTAATACGAAGACGCCAGCTTATTTTATCTTGCATGCGTCAACAGAAGTTTACACGAGTAGATACATATATGTATACATATATGTATATATATATATATATGTACATATATTGTATATTTGGGTCTTCGTTGCGCAAATGCGTTCTCGTGACAAAGGAATGCAACAAGTTCCCCCCGCCGACTCCGCCACGTTCGACAACAGCCATCTCGCGAAAGATTGATATCAGCGAACTCTACACTACGTCGGAATGCTTACTCCAATGAAAACCGGCGTGAGAAAGGCGAGCAAGACCGGAAAAGAGAGAAGTCTCTCTCTTTCTCTCTCTTCTTTTTTTTTTTTTTCTAAACACCGTACTATTCGTATCGAAAACATCGGTAATGTAATAGAGAGTGTGCACACACGCACACACACACACATACGTACATGTACATATGGCGTGTGTATGCTACACACGTACATACCCATGTATATATATTTAAAACCGAGACGCCGAGAGAGACACGTGGACCGGAAACGGCCGCTTACCTCTAACATCCATTCGGCGACGATCTTGCGCATGAACGGCGAGATGTCCCTCTGCACGCATTCGAAGTAGGAGGTGCTGGGCGCGTAGCGTTCCTCGGTCTGCAGGAGGTTCTGCAGCACCCGATCGTCGTCGAGAATCGCCGGATCGGTGTAAGTCTGACACTCGCCTTCCGTGGTCTCGCAACACAGGAGATCCATGACGATCGGCGGAGAGAATTTTTCTCGCGTCGAAGAACGTTATTTTTTGTTTTTTTTTTTGTTTCTTTCTTCGATCCTCTTCCTCTGCTGTTTTTCTCACCACGTCGGGAAGACACGACGTTTCCGAGCGTATATCGTGCGAGTTGGTCTCACTCTCGGAGAAGTCTCGAGATCGTGTTGAATCCCGGCGAGAGAGAAGGAGAAAGAGGGAGAGAGAGAGAGAGAGAGAGAGAGAAAAAAAAAGAGAGAAACAGAGAGACAAAAGAGCTCGTAGAACGCGGAGGAGGCACTTAGCACTTTTTCTTCACAACGAGACCGAGAGACGGGCTATAATAATCACTCACCTCGCGCGACGACGAGACGACGATGACTTTTCTTAGCATGAAAAAACGTGCGTGTTGGCGCGTACACGCACGTTTTGTGCGCACGGTTTTATAGCCAAGAGTAGACAAACCCGGAGAAACCGCAATCGAGACGATTGCAAAAAAGCCGCGTTTGTTCGTTTTTCGTTCGATCGTCTCTCTTTCTTCATGTACTACAGCACATTCTTCTTCATCTCTTTCCGGGAACGGAAACTCTCTTCCTTCTTTCGCGGATCGGCAAAACTCTCCTTCTTCTTTCCTCTTCGAGAATATGTATATATATATATATATATATATATGTATATATACTTTGTTTTCACACGTGTTCCGTGAATTAAAGCACAAGAACGGTAATAAATAACGCGTCACGTTCGGCGGAACATCGGAGGAGAATTTGAATAAATAGAGTGTGTGTTTTTCCCGTGCTCGGATACCACTTGCGATTCGCGTTTGTCGAAGAGTAAGAAGCGACTAGTTCGTTCTCGGGAGAGTCATGAGAAAAGACAGAGAGAAATAGGGAGAGAGAGAGAGAGAGAGAGAGAAAAAGAGAGAGAATGGAAGGCAGACAAACGATGCGGAGAGAGAAAAAATTACGGTAGATCCGTTGTAGAAAACTTGACGAGCGTGAACTTAGTCCTTTTTTTTCTTTTCTACCGTGGATCAGGGGGGTTCCAAAGTTCGTGTCTGCCGGGTTTAAATGTCTCTGCGGAGAGAAACGCGTAAAATCCCTCTCTACTTTCTCACGCGATCCGACACCGGTGACTTATCAGGTCAGAATGCCGGCGAGCGCGCTCGTGCGCCCGGCTCGCAGAGGTCCCCATCCCCACCAGCGCGGCGCCAAACGGGTCACGTGATCCACGCCGGAGCAGTCCCTCGGCTACCGCGGCGCCAGCGGAAACGGCACGGCTCGTGGCGCCAGTTTAGTCGACTGTTCGTCGATTTGGACACAGTGGGGAAAACAGAGGTCTGTATCGTGTGTAAAAAAAAAAAAAAAAAAAAACATGCAGCCTGCATGGTCTTTGACATCTAAAAGCGACGATAATCACGTACACGCTAAAAAAAAAAAAAAACGTGTACTCGATGCGCGCGATCACATTCTTGTAGATACATGTATTATATATACAGGATCGGCTCACACCGCGCGCGTTTGAGAACTATAGTCGGCAGCCGATTTTAAGCGTCAAGTCTCGTGGTGATTAATCGATTCTGTTAAACGACTAGCTGATATGATTAGTCAATTCCAATGGAGTGATTGGTCGATTAAGTTAATCGAAGAAGACCGACCTGTGCAATCGAATCTCTCTACTTTCGAAACCGAATTTTTCTCTCTCTTCAATCTCGATATCTATCCTACAATCGTTGGCGATAGGGAAAGGACAGAGATAAAAATTTTGTCGACCATACGATAAAAAACACGGAGAATATTTCAGTTGTAGAAAAACTCAAACGTATTGTCTCGATTGTTGTATGCTTTTTAGTGTGTAATTGTTTCCAATTTAAAAAAAGTCAGTTGTTACAATTGAATTATAGCAGTCGTGCACGAGAGATAAAGTTGTTGCAAATTTTGTGTGCAACAACTTTATCTCTCAGATTTGCCGGCCTTAGGGCCTCGTTCACACACAATCCGTCACTGAACGAGCAAAACGGTTCGGTCGACTTCGGTCCCATTCGCTTTCGTTCGTTCATCCAAGACACCGGAGGTCTTTCACGTTGGTTCTTCGCCGACGAACCTGTCCGGCCCCGGCTTTCTACAAACTCGTTCCCTCTTGTCCGTTGCTCTATTATGAGATATCGTGAGAACTCTGATAAAACCGCAGAAGAGCTTTTAAAGATAAACTTAGAAAATCTGATATAAATATTTTCTCAAAAACCGAGCACAGAAAACAAAAAAAGAGAAAAAGAAAAAACCCGTAGCGATGTTCTAAACATGACTCACACGTCTATATTTAGATAATGATATCTACAATAGTTTTGAGGAATGAAAGGAATTTAAAACGCCTAATGAGTTTTTTTTTTAATTTTCGAGAGTACGTTTGACTGCTCTCGTAAGTAAAATTAATTTTTTACACATTAACTTACCAAGTTCAAAATTTTGTCACGACTTCCAAAACTCCAAGTTTTCGCGATTATTTAATCTCGTTCAATGTTTATTTAATTTCTCAAAAAGTCAAAAAAAGATGATGTGGAACCAAATGTGAGGCGCTCGTTCAAAAACAAACTCGTAGAATGTGAAATAGGCTACAACGATCATTTTTAACAAAAATGTCGAAATTAGAAAGTTAACACACACAAACTATAAGCGCAATTAACAGTGACGTTATGAAAAATCGACATCTCGCTTGAATCACAAGAGATATCTCGGTCCCTGCGGAACGTTAAACGCTCGTGAGATAAGATGAAACGTTACCAGTGTACGCATGTGTATCAAAACACACATCCGCAGCGAACCAATAAGATTTCAATGTTAAAAACGAATCAAATTTATCAACTAACGATAAATAAGAGCAATCCGATAGTTAGTGTCACTCTGCAAATTTAAATGCATGTTGCTGTTTTCTCGTACGTGTAATCATCTCTAACGTCAAACGTTTCTAACAGTTTCGCCCTCTGTGTTCAGAATCATTAAATTCTTAAAACAAACTTTTCAGAGACAGATGAATTTTTTGATTCTCCATTGAGCGCGCGTTTAATTCTGTACGAGATTACGGAACAATTTTTTAAGACGCTCCCACGTAAGACGCTCTAAAAATTAGCTCGAACGAGTGTCTACCTGTCAATTAAAATATTAATTAGAGTTATAAATTCTTTATTAATTAGAGTTATAAATTCTTTTCTGTGATAAAATTTAGAATGTGGAATAACAAGAGAGAAACTTTTATTAATCAATGACGTGTGTGTTCTTCTTTTTTTTTTCTGGCACAAAGTGTGATTAAAGAAAAAAGTTTAAAAATGTGACGGGGACGTCTTTCTTGATCGACAAAATTTCAAGAAATTTAAAATTCTTTCACTTTCATGAAGGCGATAGGTGATGATGGAAATTAAAGATAAGCAATATTTCACGGAAACATGAAGCGGGAAACAAGCATCTATATCGTTTATATGCCGGAAACAAAAGGGAGAGACGAAACAATCTATTCGGTGCTCGCGTTTCCAGGTCTTGCAGAACACAATATCCGTTATTATGAGAAACAGAAATGATCTCATAGAAACTCTAAAAGATTATGTTATTCGTATAAATTATGTAATAAATTTTTCTCTCTCGCTCTCTTCTAAAAAAAGAAAAAAACGACATTCGTAGTTCGAATTGTTGTTATAAATTTTTGTTTGCACTCTTAATCTGTTACACGTTGTGTTTCAACTGTCGAATAAGAATTCTCCGCGCGCATGCGAAGGAAGGAGAAGAATGATTCGACGCGATCGGTCGCGAGAGTACGAAGCGAGAGTGAAAAAAAAAAAAAAAAGAGAGAGAGAGAAAAAAAAACGAGAAAGCGGAGCGGTAGAGAATGCGAGGAAGTCTGCGCCCGAGCGCAGAAGTTAGAACGTCCTTGGGATGCGCGCGCGAAATCTCCCTTTGTGGGGAGAGAGTTTTGCCTTATTTACGCGTACGTTTTTTTTACTACACAATGCGTACGGGACGATACGCATTATTACGGGACTGCGCGGCCGGTTACGACGACTCTCCGGCGCGACCGGATGTGCCGTGCGTATAACTTAGGATACCCGCCGCGTGCGTGCGTAAAGGTGAATACACGCACTGACTGAGCGAACGCTCAGCCAGAGAGAGAGAGAGAGAGAGAGAGAGAGATAGCGAGAACGAAGCAAATAGATAACGCCCGTGCGTTATTCGTTTGTTTGTTTGTTGTAAAAATTGTAAAATCGCCGCCGTGCGTTGCCTTTGCGCGCGCGCACGCACGCGGCGGTTCTCGCGCGTTTTATAGAAAATTTATGCCGCTAAAAAGAGCCTCCGTCAATGGATACACACGCCACTTGCCTTCGAGCGGTTCAAACTCGCCGCTCGAGGCGGCCCTGTGTATTCTCCTCTCTCGCTAGTATTTAATTTCACTAGAGCATGAATGTTCCAGTCGGTGCTTACCCACCTTTTACGATACGCCTGACGAGCCCGCGTTCCTCTCTCCTTCTCCTCCTCCTCCTTCTCCTCTTCTTCTTCTTCTTCTTCTTCTTCTTCGTCTGACTATTCACGAATACACTTTCTCGGTTGTGTGTCGTTATCTCTCTCCGTCGAACGAGAAAAGTTCTCCTCGTTCTGCATGCGTGAGTCTATACTCCAAGTATGTACAAAACTGAATTGATAACGAGAAGGCGCAAGGCAAAAGGCAATCTCGCGTCACGTTTTAAAAATATGCAATATATCGTTTGTTCTCTCGCGCGTTCTCTCTCTCTCTCACTCGCTCTATTATAGTTAAATATCTTCCGCGATAGGATTTAAAAGATGTTTCACATTTCGTATTTGTGACCGCGCACGTCCCACGTTGCAATCGTTCGATGAGCGTGCTCGATTGCATAAGTGAGTAGGAGGTCAGTGTCGCGTCTGGTTTAAAAGCGTCTTGACGTGGCGCCAGCCTCTCTCACCACGGAATGTCCGTGTATTGTATGATGAACTTTGCGCTATCGTCTGCGCACATAGCGCACTCTAAAAAAAAAAAAGAAAGAAAGAGAGAGAGAGAGAGAGAAACGCAGGCCAAAGGAGGATGTTATTTCTGTTCGAGAGTGTATCGCGCGCACCGCGTTCATGCCGGTGAGAAAGAACCGGAAATAGCGTACTTCAAACTCCCCTTTATTCCGACGAGTTCGAGTGTTACGCGATACATTGTCTCTTTGTCGCCGAAGAACGTCGTCGAAGACACAACGATGCATCTCTCGACGGATAGACGCGCGCCAATTCGACACATTGTTCCGATATTTCCGATACGTACACTCCCGTCCACAAGTATCGGTAGCTCGCCGCCGATGATCGGCAGTTTTTTTTCAAGGTGGCGCATCTCTCACCTGAGGTCTCTCTCTCTCTCTCTCTCTCTCTCTCTCTCTCTTTTTCTTTTTCTTTTTCTTGTGAACTCTCGCTCTTTCAAATGTTCACACACAACGAGAAATTTCTTCATGTGAAAAATACATTGTTTCCCTTGCGGAAAACAAATCTCTGTATTTGGTCACAACTTCGACCGATCGCGATTATGTTTCTCGAAAATGGAAACTGACTTGGTTTTGCGCGGCTATATAATTGCGACTTCTTCGCCGAATGCACCTCCCGACGCACGTAAATATTCCCGTGAAAGACCGAATTGTCGCGTCCGAATACGTGCCGCGAATATTCGATTCGCGCGCGCGAATACATATCCGATATCCGATATTACGTGAAGTTATTCCTCATTTACTACTATTAATGCGGTTTTGTAAACAACATTAAACCGTGGGATTATACGTTCTCTCGTTCTGAGCTACCGTCTGTTCTCTTCGTTCGAGGGATGTTCGAGTCACAGATTTGTGTAAATGCAAATTTTCAACGTACGTCTTTACGTCCGCAGATAAAACCATTCTCTCGTAAACACGCAATATTTACATGTTCGTCAAAATATATACGATATCTGCTGAAGTTCAATCGGAATGTCTTACATCGCGAAGAAGTGTTACCTGCCGAAAGAAGCCTTTTAATGATCCGAAGGTGTCAGGTCGGAATACCTGTCGGATCTGATTCGGGCCTACCTTCGAGGAGAGACGGGCCTACCGCTCTTCATTATTGCCGCGCGCTTCATCCTCAGACGAAACTTCATGTTCGAATTTTAATTCTTCTCTCTGGTTCCCTTTGCGGAACACCGACAAAAAACCACAATGCGTTCCTGCGCGTATACGTTCCGCTGCGAGGGTTTTTTAAAAAATCCGATACCTTCGTGTGTGGAATTTACTCTAGAATTTTGACCGCCGTCGCGCGCGCGCGTCCGGTCGGTTTTCGCTTTCTTTTTCTAACCAGAAAGGAAAAACTATCTGGCTACGTCGAAAAACATTCTTACCTGCGTTCACTCCAGAAAGTCGTCGATCGCGATTCGTTCGAAATGAAATGCAAATATAACAACGGAACGGTAGAGAAAACACAACACTCCTTGAACATTTTTTTTTTATGTCGATATGTTGTGTTTTACTTCTGCAAATTTGTCAATGTGAGTTTGGGATTTGATGCGTTTACACCGACGGCACGCATGAAACAAAGGCGATTGAAAAAAGCACGGGCGTTCCGCGTAATGGTTAACGACCTTTAATTGATTTTGTGAATCGCAAAGGAAGAAGCAACCCTCCGACCGGAGCAGCCAGTTTTGGTATGAGATTGGAATGCCGTTGCGAATTGAATAATCGTTTATCGACGGAACCTCCTACCTCTCTCTCTTTTCTCTCTCTCTCTTTCTCTCTCTTTCCCGCGTGTACTTCAATTTCTTCAGTTTAAGAGACCTTCGGTCTCTTCAATTGTTAAGTGTTTTTTATGACTCAGCCCGCGGCGCTCCGATCGAGTTTCCGCAGAATTCGAAGAAACGTCGTCGATATATCGGAGGATACGTGAGCGAATTTATTTTTTGTCGTCTCTCGAGTCTTTTTATTACAAATTTCTTCCGTGTTACGATCCGCGGGAGAAGAAGAAAACTACCTGCTACCGAACAAGCGCGCGTTATTTGTCTTTTTTTTTTTTTTTTTAGTCACGTATATTTCAACGTGTGTCTTATAGACTTATCGAAATCAAGGAGCGATAATTTCCTTTTCTCTCTTTCTTGAATTTTTTTTCTGCGAGATCGCGAGAGATAAGCGCAATTTAATTGGTGTCAATTATCGAATCAACAGTGTCTTTTTGCGAAGGCAGTAGTGCACAAATATTGTCCGTGCGCAAACAGCATTTTTCTTTCTCTCTTTCTCTCTCTCTCTCTCGATTGCGAAAGGGTGAAACCCCGTGCGGCGATACCGCGCGGCGATTTATATTATAAACATAGTCACACCTTTTCTAACAAATCTCACTGTGCCAAGTGTGCGTTCGCCGCGTATCAAATGGTATAGTTTTATCTGTCGTAAAGGCCGATAACGCGCCTTCCGCTCCTCCCAGATACAGGAATGCTCGGATATACATACACGCCAAGTTACATTGACGGTTTATAAAAGTGCACAGGGAAGGGTTCCACGAGATTATCGAACATATGACAGGATACTAATTTATCATCTGCGCCATCACTCCCTCAAACATTAATATACATTTTTTTTTGTGTTTCTCGACTTGCAACGATAAAGTTGTCGTATATCGCGATAGATGCATACGCTGATAAAAATAAATTTACAATTTGAATTACGTGCCATGAATTTTTATGTGTATTAATATTTTTTTCGCCTGAATGTTGCAAGAAATTAACGCGTTTTCATTGTTGTTTCGCGATTATTAATTGTTTTTCGAAAAATATGTTTGTTCTGTGTCTCGTTCGTTTTGAAAAATAGATAAATTCTATGAACAAAATTCCGGTGGAAAAATTTGCATTCCAGTGCGCGCGAGATTTCTCTCGATGTAATATTTTTTTTCATTTCTACCCCGACCTAAATCGACTCGTCTTCCATCTTGAACGCTTCTCCTCTTCTTTTGACGCGATCGCGCGTAAACATCTCATGCGATCGACGCGTGAGCGAAAATATCGTCTAGCAAATAGGAAATTATACGCATTAGATAAGATATGAGACGACGTGAGTTTGCTAGACTACTCGTAAAATTTTAAACCGAAATTGTCTTAGAATAAATATTTGCCTCTTCCTCTTTTGCACAACTTTGTGCCGTGTGCGTACGATTTCTCGAGAGCTCGATAAATCTGTCATTAACGCGGAACCTCGCGAGCGTCGTCGGTGTGTATTTTTTTTTTGTTTTTTTTTTTTTTGAAGATGCAAAATAAAAGTATCAGGTGCATCGGATGTTTTTCAGCCAACCGCGACAGGATCCCGGGATCTCGGGAGAGATCCAGCCTGGTACGCACAAAAAACTCAAAACATTTAAAGGCCCGAGAGTCATTTGAAAACACATGTTCGTTGCGCATGGCCTTTTTTTTTTTTATATCGTCCCTACGAGAGACACTCTAATTCCACGTTTTGGAAACATGTGCCGTCGCGTTATATAAAATAAATTTACGAGAGACAGCGAAGAAAGAGGAGACGCTCGCTGCACCATTCGTATTACATACATTTATGTATCACACCGCGATCTACAATTTCAGAAAGAAAACACGCTAAATCATTCTTTTAAAACATTGGGTTTATTAACCGTCTGAACTTGGGGTTTTTTTTTTTTTTTTTAATAAAGAAAGGTTTTTGTACTAAAACATATCCTGTGATTTGACTCTCGCATTGGTCTCAATTAATATATCTTGACATTTGTCAGAATTTGATTTAACGATGAATTTTATTTATAAATTTTTTTAATTTTATTTATTTTATTTTACCATATTTGTATTTAATTTTATTATGTTATCTGTTTATTATATCTTTTTGCTTTTATTTATTTTATTATTTATGAATTTTATTTTTATTTAATTTTTATTTATTATTACATTTATTTATTCTTGCAATATTTCTATGCTGCTCCACAAACCGCAACATTAAGAACTACATAGTTGAAAACTATGTTACATGTTGTAAAATAACATTGCAATAACGTTAGCGTTAATTATTACCGGGATCTTATAATCTCTATCGCTAAAAGTGATCGCGCCACGCGAATATATTATATTGGTTGGTCGTAGTTGCTCGTTCTGTGTCTCGCTCTCTTGCTGTAATCGGAGAAAATCAACTCGCGCGTCGATGCGCGCTAATGCAGAGATGACACGCACTATCGATGTAAATTATACTACTATACGTAATGATACGGCGCAAACAATTTACATATTACATGGCTGTCTGCGCGTCCTCTTCGTGCAAACGAGACGAGGCTACTCGTGTCGCAACGCGACCGTTTCTCCGATAGTGCAAAAAACGATAACGCAGTGATAAGAATAATTAGCGTTCTTAGGAAGTGGTTACTCTATACGCTTGAGGAATCAAAACGATTCTGATTATGTCGCTTACGTTAAGAGAATTGTGTCATTTACGCGGAGCACCAAGTCGAAACGGTAATTGCTTTGCGATGTAATTATCACGCGCGTTATTAAAATGTTAAACTGATGATAAAAAATGAAGCTGCGCGAGACACACAAGTGTCTTCTGGTAATCAAGCGAGTCAAAAACCACAGGTTTATCAAAACCCGTAAAAAAATTAATCTCGTAAAAAAATCCACGTGCGTCGATCTGTCCCGTCCCGGGACAGGATCTGTCATACGTGTTACAAAACGTCAAGTACGACGTAAGCATCCGAGAGAGATAGATATCTGGATATTCAATACACTCGCTCTTTTACACCCACCGGTATGACTTGCTGAAGGAGGACATCTTTGTTCCTGTTTTTTTTTTGTTTTACTAGCTCACGCTACGCGCGCACTGTTATTGTTTTTATTTTACCCTGTATAGTGTCAGTGAACACAACCTGTCAACGCACGATGACAACTAGCACATATACGGTCTTACAAATCATATAACACACATTAGAGAGATGTCGCGAAATAACGCATGAAAATCGAAATCAAAAAATAATGAAAGAGAGAGGAGTGGAAAAACATCCGTGACAGTCACGTGACTTTATTTTAGTTAACCCTCTATGGGCCCATGTAACTTTCAAGTCACAAGCTAATATATCCACATTTTATCAAATAGTTTTAGTTTTTTTTCACAAGATGATGTATACGTCTTAAATTTTTTTATATTTAAGAAAAAAATTCGGCCCATAGAGGGTTAAATTTTTAAAGACACGCGCAACGAAGTCGCGAGTCGAACGGCGCGAGTCAGTACCGTTTGCCTCTTGATTCGTACGAACACGAATCGAGAAACACATCCGAGAAACGTGCCAATGAGCGTCGAGAGATAAAAGCGGCAACAATCAAGATCGATATAATCGATTTAATTAGTCATTAAATAATGATTTGAAAAAAAAAATTGTTTCTCTCTTTGTTGAGTCGTTGGTTGTTTTTGATCGATAAAACATTTCTCCCAAAGAAATATCCTCGTGTCTTTTGGGACACACTGTAAGTTTTTTGGAGGAGATCAAATTGAGAATCTCTTCTCTTCTCTCTCGGATAATTGACATTTTATATGCATTAGAGATCGAAGATAATTGTAGAAAAATGAGCGCAACTCCGCTACCGGAGTTTTACGAGTTCTTTTGTTCTAACGAAATTAAAGAACAATGTGACATAAACCAACCCGGTAAAAACCATTCAATGGGTTATTTACCTACAGTGAGCAGGAAATTGCAGATCGAGCCACTCCTTGTTGTGCTTGCTTCATTATTCGGATGCTGCTTGCTTCGCGAAAGCCGTGTGACTTCACGAAGATGACGCGCGCGGATATCTTATCG
Source organism: Pseudomyrmex gracilis (assembly GCF_002006095.1). Taxonomy (NCBI): domain Eukaryota; kingdom Metazoa; phylum Arthropoda; class Insecta; order Hymenoptera; family Formicidae; genus Pseudomyrmex; species Pseudomyrmex gracilis. The sequence continues at coordinate 99,787 of NW_018020664.1, forward strand.
GAGGACGAGAAGGAAGGTTTTGAAGTTTATTGAAAAAAGTTTACTCGAAAAACGCAACGTCGTTGGGAAACAAGGTTCTCGTTCTGTGTTCCGAGTCTTTCGGAGAAAACCTTCGCTCACTCAGTTAGATGCAGCGACTCATCCTTCGGCTCGCGCGTTCTTTGTCTCTACTATTCATTCCGTCTCGGGAGGTTCTCGTGTGGAATTTTAATGTATTCACAAGTACGCGTGCGCGTAAGTGTGTGTAAGAGAAGTGACTTCTGTAGATCGAACGCGAGATCTCCGGACACCTTATGTGTGTGTGTGTGTGTGTGGGTGTGTGTGTCTGTACGATTTTGACTTTTCTTTCTCTGTCTCTCTTTCTTCTTTTCTCCGTTGCCGGTTCTTCTAACTGTAACTTTAATAAAACAAAGTGCGCGTATTTCTCGCGTGATTCTTCGCGATGTTCGGTCTCGATCGAGTTTCTCGGAGAAGAAACGACCCGATCGCGACACCGAGTCTCGATTCCGCGAAGATGATTACCGGGTAATTCGTATTCGTACATTATCTTCCGATAACGCGCGTTCGTCCGTCCGTAATGAAGATAACCTTCGAAAATTTGTAGCCCCGATACGCGCGAACGGGGAGACCCTTCAATCGTATCTCGCACAAGAGAGTCATCCTTGAATGAACGAAGCCGTCGGGGTTATCAATAATAATAATTTCTGTTACGTATAATCTGTCATTGGCACGCCGACATCGCGCCGAGTCGCGTTTGCAGCTGCGTGCGCGTGTTACTGTCATGCCGCGTACGCAAATAACGCCCGGGACGCGGATGACGTCACATCCGGGCGTTTCGTTTTTCGCGGCATGCAGTTATCACCGTGTGCTCCCTCCCTTTTCCCTTTGAGAGAGAGAGAGAGAGAGAGAGAGAGAGAGAGAAAGAGAAAGAAAGAGAAACGAGGCGAACGAGAAAAAGGAGGAGAAAAAGAGAGATCGCCTTAGCACGCCTACGCTGCGTTGCAGTCGCCGCGCGTTTTGCCGCGCGCAGTGTTTTTCTTTATGTACACGCGCGTTCGCATGACTGCATGCACGCACAATATCGAGACAGATGATATCGCATAAGGGGAACGCGTACAAAGTGTGTGTTAATATTACTATCGATCTGTATGGACGCAGAGAGAAGTTCTCGCTCGGACGAAGAAGATACAGCGAGAAACATCGGCAAATAGTAGATCGATTGTGTTGCATTCTGTGATTCGAAGCAGAGAAATTCACTCTCGTGTTATGAATCCGACGATAGGTCGAAGGATTACAAAAGCGAGAGAAAGAGAGAGAGAGAGAGAGAAAAGAGAGAGAGAGAGAGAGAGAGAGAGAGAGAGAGAGAGAGAGAGCAAACGGATGTGTAATAAGCGAAAGAAACGAAATAATTCGCACTAGAGCGAGGAGAGAGAGAGAAAGAGAAAAGCAGAGAAAAAGAGAGGAATAATGAACGCAGCCAGACGTGGCGAGAGAAACGTGGATGCTGTCTCGCTCGTTCGTACGTGGCGCATCCATTGACGCTTTCGCTTGAACATTTATGAATGAGCCCCCCTACTCCGCCAGTTCCTTTCCGCTCCGGCGTTCTTGCGCCCGCATGAGCGGCAGCAACACACATGCAAGTTGCATCTTCCTCGAAAATCTATATCAAACGCGATCCTGCGCGATCGTTTAAATGTTAATTACAATCACGCGCGCACACGATGTGTTGACAACGTGAAATTTTATTTTTTAGTTGATAAAAAATAAAATAGAAGAAAAATTTTTTCTTATTCGATGTAATTACGCATCCGGCGCGATTATATATACATATACGTTCGCACAATTCTTGGTAAAAATAATTTTATTAAAATAAAAATAAAACAAAATGTAACAATAATTTTTCTAATTGTTTTTTTTTTTTTTTTTTTAATTCAAAGTAAAAATACAAATTTGCTTCGTAAATAAGTCAACTTTTTTTTATGAAGTCAAACTCGAAGAGAACGCACATATAAATGTCGCCTTGACGCAATAATTTCCGACCGAGATTGTTACGCAAAACCGCGTACGTACATACGTGTGTCGTTGCGACAACAAGAAAGCGTGCGGATACAGTTAGCGATTGAACAATTGAGGGCGACCGTTTACGATATTGCGCGATTTTTTTTTTTCAACAACAGAGAAAGAGAAGGAACGCATCTTGATGATCGCAAAAAAAGAGTCTGTAAAGACCTCTGTCGATGAAAAATGCGTCGTTATCGCGGCGCGCAAAGATAATATCAGCGGGAGACGTTTCTCGTCTCTTTCTCTCGATGTGGCAACAACAATATCAAATTTGAACAAGAAATACATTAGCGCGGGAACGTAACGTAATGTTCTCTCTTGATTGCAAATTGTAATGTGTGTGCATTTGTTTACGTAACATTTCTCGATCTTACGTGCAAATCTTCGCGCGCGTTACACTCGCGGCGATTTCTCGTTGCGAAATTAGAGAGTTTTTGCAAAAAAAAAAAACAAACAAACAACACATTCGATCATCTGTCGCGAACGAAACAACGATTCCGAACCGAATACGCGTGCTCTCTGCGTACACGCGCGGAACGATGATCTCTCTCTCTTCTCCGCCGGGAATCGCTTTTTCACATTGTTCGACGGAAACACCGCGCGCGGCGCGATTCCTCGCTTTTTGTCCCGGCTTCTTCAGATCGATAAAAAACTAAACTAAACGCGTTTTTCTCAGTCTGGACACGTGTTTCGGAAATGAGTAATCGCGCGCGCCGCGTTGGTCTCCGTTGAATTTGTCGCGCGGCAGATGCGCCCGTCGAGACTGCGCGCGCGTGTGTGTGTTTGACGCGTATCACTATTTCTCTCATATCGCCTCCGATTTAATGTACCGTAATTTTATGTGTTTCTCGAGAAACTCACGGTCTTCTCACACGCAAAACACTCGCACTACTGAATACGTTTAATATTTAAAGGAGAAAAAAAATGAGAGGGGTTTGTGCGAGTGTGCTCTCTCGAATAAAGTAATCGATCTTGAAAAAAAAAAGTAGTGTGTTGTTTTTTAAATGACACTCGCGACCGAAATAAATGCAAATTTATATAGTGTGTGAGGAAGAGAAGGAGAGAGAGAGAGAGAGAGAGGAACGAGAAGAGAGAACGCGACGTTCGTGAAGACACGCCGAGAAACCGAAAGGAGCCGCGCGCGCACACACCGCACGAAAACGTGAAAACAAATGATCTTCTTCGTTTCGGTGATGCCCTCGAGAAACAGGTTATGAGAAAGCGGCATTCTCCGTCGCACACGAAGAGGAATATCTCTTCCCGAGACCAGTCTTTCTAATTAAATCAAAAAAGTCATGAATACTCCTTGTACACAATTTGGGTAAAGGACGCGATTATCGCGTTATGTGAATGAGACGGGAGAATTGTCCGCACACATTATCTCGCGAAGACTAATGAGACCGAGATCTTGTCTCTCTCGCTCGCGCATCTTCTTATCTTGTCTTCGATTTTTTAACCTTCGAAAAAATCGAAAATAGTCGAAGAGAATTGGTATTGGCGCGATTGTTCGCCCGTCGCGTTCCACCAATTCGAAGGAACGCACACGCGAATGGAATTTCGACGCCGCGGTTCGAATCAATTTTTTGCAAAATTTTTAGAAAAAATTTATTAAACGAATTTTCTCTCTTACGTAAACGAAAAGAAAAAAAAAGACAGACGACAACCGACAACTGCTAACGCCCGGGTTATCGTCGAAAGACGTAAGACACAACAAATAACGTTCCTCGAGAATTGTTTTAATGACCGTAAAAGTGAGAAGAATAGTGATACTTCCTGCCGAAGCAAATTGCTCGTCCCGCATATACTTTAGCTTAAATGATCGTGTCTGCGCGCCTAAACGTTGACCGCTCTCACGTCTTTGTCGTGACAGAAATCAAACTTCTTCTTTTCTGCGACTGCTTGCTGCGTGTGGCGCGGCATTCACGAAACCACACACAAGTCACGCGCTTCGATCGTGAGCGCGACAATTAAAATTTTAAATAGTCAAAATATAAATCACACGTGTGAAAAAAGGGAGGGATCGAGAGCGCGCGTAGAAAAAAATTCACCGCGATTGAAAATCGCGTAAGTTTTTTTTTTTTTAATAATTATTATTATTATTATTATTATTTATCACCTGCTAATCCGTCGAGTATGCGTTACATTAACAACTGGTAGAGCGAATGAAGTGATTTGTTTCAATTCGCCAGACAGCGTTGCGTATGTAATCGCGTCGAAGGGAAAGTAACTCGCCGAAGGCGTGTGTGTTGTATTGTGTGTGTGGTGTTCTCTGTGTTGTATATGTGTTGTGGATACGTGCGCACGCGCACGTGTGTGTCGGTTCTCTCGCGTCTCGGTCTTAATGAAACAATGGTAGAGGCCAACCGCGCCGAAGACGAAGGAGAAGGAGGAGACCTCGGTGCCAACTGAAGTCCCTCGCGGTCAATGAATCTGCTGGCCTTTTCCCATGCTCGCGAAGATCACGAGAGTGGCCCCGGCAATGCGCGACTATCTTCTTCGGGGTCCAAACCGATTTTATTAGTCTCTGACTCAACACGCACTCGCTTTCTTTCTACAGTATTTCTGTGTCCGTCGTGTCTATCTATCTATCTGTCTATCTCTCTCTCTCTCTCTCTCTTTCTGCGTCGTCGCCGTCGTTTCGTCTCGCTGCGAACCACTTTTTTTCTCTCTCTCTCGGCTTTTTTTTTTTTTTACTCGCCATTCTCCACACACAACGGAAACCGCGAATAAACGATATCAAACGTTTCGTCCGCCGCTAAATGCGTCTGTACACTTGATGCAGAAATATCGCAGCCTTGAGTCATGGATATGACATAAATGTTTGATACGCGCACCCGCCGGGCCTGATGTGTGTGTTGTGCCGAAATACAAACCGTTCTCTTTAAATGGAACAACAAAAGTCGACGACTAGTGCGCGTCGAAGGATTTTACACTACACAACTCTCGCGCCGAGATGACGTTCGAAGACGGCGTCAGACTATTTTTGTTTATTTTTCTCCGCGGGTGAACCCCGAAGAGCTATTCTTTTCCTATTGCGCGCGATCTTTTCCTTCTTTTTTTTTTTTTCTTCATCTCGCACCTGATCCGTCTCTAGTTCGTCTTTTGCATTTCTCGGCTTCCTTCGATCCGTCTTAAAGAAACAACGCTCTCTCCGTCTCTCTCTCTTTCTCTCTCTCTCTCTCTCTTTCTTTTTTCTGTGTAATCTCTATTTTTGTCTTCATCACAAAACCGAGAAGGGTGACGTTAACGAGACGGAGAGACTTTCACACGGCCGCTCTCTTCGTCGCCGAGGCAAACAAGTCCGTTTAGTTCCAGTCGCGCCCGGGCGAGAACGTACCTACTCCTCTTCCTACTTATACACAGCGTTACATCGGTCCCGCGTCATCGTAAACTTCCGCTCTATTAATGCGACCGCGATGATATCATATCAGTAGAATGTCTTTGCGCGCAAATGTGCGACTCTCTATTGTTATCAACCGGAAAGTTGGCAAAAAAAAAGAGTTTTTTGTGACCAGACTTACGGCGGCATTCTCTTTTAGGAACTTTATGTCGTCGAGTATCGCCGAGATGTTAAAAAACAAGAGACGTAGTTTGTTTTGATATCGATATTATCTGTGTCTCATTACAACAACAAAAATTCTTTTCTGACGACAGTTCGAAGATCATGTCCGACTGATAACGTTGGTATTTGTACTTTGTGATTACCTTGTATAAAAAAAAAAAAAAAACCAGAAATTAATGTATGTACAAGAGAGAGAACTATTCCCAAAGTATTCCTAAAGAGGAATAATATATGTATAAGGAAAAAAAAAAAAAGAAGAGAGAGCGCGCCCGCAGGAATCGCCGTGGAGGAACGTGCATAGAAAGGCGCAGTCGAAAGGGCAGATGAAAGGGCGGCGGTGAAGACAGCCGAAGGGGATCGAAAGTGTGTAAGGGGAACCCCCTGGTCCCGCAGGCGCAGCCGCCACCGCCGCGGCGGCCACGTCTGACGGACGGTTGTTGTAACCAGGAGGCGAACCACACGAATCTTCACACGGTCTCTCCCTCTCTCTCTCTCTCTCTTCTCTCTCTTTCTCTTCTCTCTCTTTCTCTGTTTCTCTCTCGGCGAGCTTTCGGGATTCTCGGAAACGTTCTCGGAATGATGAGATCGCTAATTGCAAACGCTAATTAACACAAATATGTGCTTGTGTGTTCACGAATATAAGCAAATCGTCATAAACGAGTCGTTTGCAGTCGGAACATTTCGCATTCCTCCCGTCAACAAGTTACACAACAAACAAAGATTGGTGTATTAAATATTTTACTCGCGTAATAACAAACAAAAAGCGTTATTGTTTTTGTTTTTCGCGCGCGCTTGATCTCCCCGCAAGGAACAGAAACTGTCGAAAATCTGGTCGCGCGCGCGCGACCCCCGTAATTGCGCGGAATAACACGCGCGCGCGCGCGCGGGAGAAATATTTTCTTCTAAGATAAACTCGAGAACGAGACGCTCGTTATCCGCTCTACCGTAGAATCCCGAAACCCGACCCGGGCAGTTTCGGCTCCTCTCGCATCCCTTAGAAGCAAAAAGGCTTCTCGATATATCCTTTGATCCTCGACGAAGGAGCCGTTTCCTTTCTTCTCTCTAGTTATCCGTTTCGTACGGTGCCTCGGAAGGAAGGACCTCCCTGGACTTGGCCGGCTCCGCGGAGGTCCCGCCGTTCCCTTTCTCTCTCTCTCCTTCATTGAGTTCGCGCTCCTTCTTTCTCCTCCTTCCCTTTCTCTCTCTCGCTCTCTCTCTCTCTCTCTCTTCTCTCTTTCCCATTCTTTTATCTACTTCTGTCCTTTTCCTGTTCTTTCATTCGCCCTGTCAAAGGACCCAAGTCGAGGGCATGAAAGAGGGAAGAGAAAGAAACGAGAAGACAGAGAAAGAAGGGAGCAGACAGCAGGAGCCGGGAGAAAAGCTGGAGAAGGAGGAGCGAAGGTCTGGAGAGGACAAGGTCTCCTCCCAGGACTCGATCAGTATCTTTCCACGGCGCGATGCGGCGTCGCCACCGCCGTGCCGCACACTTTGCTCTCTCCACGTATGTCACACGCATCCGTGTGCGTCTGTGTGACATACGTGAAGAGAGGTGGTGAAACGAAACGAGAAAGAGAAAGAAGAAGAGAGAGAGAGAAAGAGAGAAAGAGAGAGAGAGAGAGAGAGGAAGAAAGAAAGAGAGAGAGATATCTTGTGCATTATACCACACAACGTCGTGCAAATCCCATGGGCTTGTAGAACCGCATTCCAAGGCGGCTCCATGGATGTGGCCCGTGATGGCGTTAGAGGTGGCCGACAAGAGGAGGAAGGTAAAAGAGGAAGAGAAGAAGAAGAAGAAGAAGAAGAAGAAGAAGAAGAAGAAGAAGAAGAAGAAAGAAGAGGAGGAAGAAAGCGCGGAGAGACCGGCCTGGAAAGTGGGAGACAAAGAAGGAGAGAGAGAAGGAGCGCTTGGGAATAACTCGATATAGCGAAGGACTCCTTCTAATTAAAATGAGTTCCGTCGCTCGGGCCCTCTCGTGTACGACTCTCGCCGCGTTCTTATTACGTCGCGAACTCTCACCCTCCTCTCTTCCTCCCGCTCCCTCGTCTTATTTGTCTGTCGCTCTGTCCTCGTGCACGCACTTTACGTATAGGTACGAGACGCGCCGTCTTCCTGGACGCGGTTGTGTCGTGTGCGCGTGCGTGCGTGCGTGCGTGCGTGCGTGCGTGCGTGCGTGCGTGCGTGCGTGCTTGCGCGCGCGCGCGCGCGCACCAACGCGCGTTTTCGTGCGTAAATCGCGACGCGTAAGAAGGTGATTACGCGGAAATCGAGTTCGACGATACGCGACGATCGGTTGAAGAGTTGTTATTCCGGTCCTAGAATAATTTTTGGACGCGACATGTCGAGATATTTTCGTCTCTTAAAATTAAAAACAAAAAAACAAAAAAAAAATTAAATCGTTAAAAGAATCCAGAGTGCCGTCAAAAAGCGTTTGCCGTTAGGTTGTTAATAACATCAGAGCTCAATGATTAATTTGCTTTTGTTTTTCTATAAGGAATTGTCATTCGCCGCGTGAGAAACCCGCGTCCGTCATGTATACGCCGACGCGATTGTTCGTTCGTGTAGGTAAAGAAAATAAATCCAAAGCGTTGCGGTACTCGCCTTCGCCTTTGCGAACATGTTCCCGTGCATCGATGTACGTTGAATGCGCCACGCTTCGCGATTAGATCGCCGATAACAGGTGACGCGATATTGAACAGGTGATTCGATATGCGAACAATGTGATATGTTCTGCGCAATTGCTTCAGCGAGATGCATGCGAAAGAGAGAGAGAGAGAGAGAGAGAGAGAGTGAGGCCGAGACGTCGTGCAATTGAACGACCGGCTTTCCCATCAACGTACTCCGGAATATTCAATAAAATGTTGCCGGACAAGATAAAACAGTGTCCATATATTTTCGCATCGATTACATTTGTCCCGTGTTACCTTCTCGTCACGAATTTCTTTCCTGGTGTGTTAAATTGATGTTTTCTTATTTCCCGACGCTCGACGAGGGCTACTTAGCTACAGAGGAGCTTGTTAATAAAAAATAAAAATGTAACGCGATTAAATAAGATCTATATATCTCTCGTTTCGGTTTCCCAAACCACACGTCTATTTAATTCTATCCTACCCCCCGTCTCCGATCTCACGTCGCGCCTATCCTAACCAACCGCGCCAGACCTTTAATCCAATCTGTGAGCAGGGTATATAAGTATTGCCCTTTAAAGCAAGTCGGGAATGGCGGGAAGCCATCCACGACCTCCATCACCGAACTTTTTCTTCGGTGCTCCGCAGCGTGTTTCTTCTTCATTCGTATAGTCCGCCGCGCTTTAAACGGATACGTATGGGCACGACGTTCCACCACCCGCCAACACACCGAGAAACGCTCGACAGGATGTGACCGCCGGTTACATGTGACCCGCACAATGTGTCACGTGAACACGGTTACGCAAGCGAACTCCTCGTATATTTCGGAGAGTTCTGAAATTTTACTTGATCTGGAAGAAAATTAACGCAATAAGGAAACAATATTTTTTGTCAAACATTATATAGTATATAATTAATTAATATTGCTCCAGAACTTTTTGATATCATAACAACACAAATAACTATTTCCTCACATTCATTAATCTCGATATTAAGAGTCACTCGAAGAAGATCTCTCGCAGAGGCGCATTTGTTTTTTTTTTGTTTGTTTGTTTTTTTTTAAGTTATTGTTTATAACAACGTCCAGAGAAAAATTCCGGCGCTTATTTTTAATAAAACGAACGAAAACGCGTAACGGCGATATTATCGTCATGACGGGTTAATACGAGGCGATTTCGGAGGGACGAGAGGGCGGCCGCGGGCCGTCTCGCCGACAAAGAAACCCTGCGAGCACGAAGAGTAAAAACGCGCGCCCTCGCGCGAAGTCGAAGTCACGTTTTCGAAGCCGCGCAGTTTACGGGGCCCGGACCCTCTTCTTCGGTTCGGACGAAAACAGGACCCGGGCCCCCGAACCGAAACTCCGTGTGTTTGTGCGAACGTGTGTGTGTGTGTGTGTGTGTGTGTGTGTGTATATGCGTGTCTGTGCGCGCGCGTCTCTCTCCGCTTCGCCTCTCGTATCGTCCTGCCCGGGCGGCCCTGATCCCTTCGTGCCTTGGGACTTACCACGCCACGGGATGCCTGCGCTCCTTTTTCACTCTTTCTCTTTTTCTCCTCGTGTTTCTTTCCATGGTCCCGTCTCTTTCCATCGGCCGCGGCGGCGCAGCATCCTTTAATATCTCTTCGCCGGCTCTTATCCTCTCTGGATGCCCTTCCCCCTCCATCCTTCCTCGGCTCTCCTCGTCAGATCTTTCCCCACCGTTTGGAGAGAGAGAAATCCTCTCTCTTTCTCTTTCTTTCTCTCTCTCTCTTCTCATACCTATTCCTTTGGCCCGAGCAGCACTCACTCGATAGCATCTTGATGGAATGTCTGCGGGGTAGGTAGTTACCTGCCGCATTGTCGGATTTGCTCGCTCGTGCTTTCGCACTCCCGTGCTCCCTTATTGTGTTTGCGGGGCCTCTTCGCCTGGCGGGGCCCGCGACCGTGTCGGTTATGGTGGTAGTGGTTGGTGGCGATTGCGAGACTTACGGTTGTGCGCGCGCGCGCGCGCACGCACGCCGACGGTAATTATTGCATTTCCTATTTACTCCTCCTCCTACCCTTCTCCCGCATGGCAATGCACTTTGACATCGGTGTGTAAAACGCGATCGGTTTGTAAATGCGTTTGTTGCCGACACGCACAACGCGCGCACGCCGTGCGACTATTTCTAGACCATTTATTCGAACGCAGCGTGTTGTCCTCGATCGGATAACCGATAATCGATATACACGTCGGGAAAGAATGGGACCGTGGTATACGTGATAAAAAAGGATAAAACGAATCGTAAACATATCCCCCGTGAATGCGACGGACGCACCAGACGCCACTAATGCAATCAGGTGTACACCCGCAGATAGAGTCTTCCCCCGATCCCAGTCTTTCGATTTTGTTTCGGTCGACGAGACATTCACGGCGCGCTGCAACCGCCTAAGTAAAAAAAAAAAAGAGAAGGTACAGAAATAGAATGAGATAAGCGCGGACCTCTAATTAGGATAGCTGAGAAATTTCCTTGCTCGTAACTCAGCGAGATCTCGCGCTCCCTCGTTCGACTATTAGGTGCGTGTTTTATTGTGAAAAGATAAATTAATTACGACGATAAGTTAACTCCAGGGATGTGTTACTCTCTCTCTTTCTCTCTCTCTCTTCTCTGTGAACCGGCGGTTTGAGTTTTGAGAAATCAACCGTAAGCAATCTGAGTCGCTTACAATTCACAAGTAATTCGAAGTCAATAAGTAACTCGTCTACTTGAGTGAGAGGCGCGATGCGGAGTCGACAATCGATCGTTTTTACCTTCCGATTTGTCTGATTTTGCAGCTGCCGCGAGGAAAGATACTTCGCTAATTGAATCACCGCTAAAAAAAAAAAAGCGCGTCTAGTAAAAACGAGACGGCAAAAAATCGAATCACCCGAACGACGACGTTCGGAATGTGACGGGGCGAACTCACACTCAAGAGCGGATCGTCGATGTACTCTACATTTGAATAACACACGAGTCGAGTCTCTTTATAGATTTGATCTTTATTCTATGATTTTCGGGATACGATGAGACGATCGCGAGACGTATACACAACACGCGCGGCGGCAGATTCCGGACGCCTCACGTACGAGCGGCGCTCGGGGGATAATACACGCGAAGCGAACGCATTGTCGTGACGCGACTAGCAGTTCACCGAAGGAGAACTCCGAGGGAGACCGCATTCCTCTCTCATCGTTTCTCTCGCTGCGGCGAGGATCCGTTGCCGGTCCGATATCTTTATTTTGTCCTGTCATAATTCAAAACGACGACGCGCGTTTGTCGACGTGGCGTTCGATAAAAGCCACCTGGACAAATCATCGAAGGCGCGGCGGTTTTCACGGTCGATTGCCGGGTAAGTGGTGGATAACCTCCTCGGATTTCGATTCGCGCGTCAAACGTTGCCCGGTATAACACACAAGCTTGTAAAATACGACGACGTCTCCTCTCCTCTTACGTTTTCGTCATCTCTTTCGCTTGTTTCTTTTTTTTTTTTTTTTTTTTATTTTTTTATTACACCGATCTCGAAGACGCGACTAGATAGACGACGATCGAATTGCGACGAGGGGAAAGGGCAAGTGGGGGTCAATTCTTCAAGAGCGCTAATTGCTCTCCGGATATACGCGCGTCCAGTCGCGCCGCGCCGCGTCTTAGACGCTGGCAACACAACGGCGCGATTGTCTCGCGCCTTCACCACCACCACCGTCTTATCTCACATTCGGCAAATAGTCGTTAACATAAATCAGTAAGCAAGATAAAAATGGTCGTAACCGCGCGCATTTAACTCTATAAACAGTACAACATATTTTCTCTTACCTAAGAGCCAACCAAAACGGAAACGTGGCTAAAGACCTCGGCGTACAGGATACTTGAGAAGTCGTTGAACTTCAAGCAAAAGTCGATCTCTGGAAGAAAAAAAGGAGATGCTCGTCTCGCGAGAGATAACTCGCGGTAAAAGTTGACCGCGTAAATTATTTTTCGTGCGAGTTATCACAAATAAGAATCAAATGTTTGACGATAAAATTTGTTTTTTTTTTTCTGTTTTTGTTTTTTATATTGACATAATTAAGAATGTTCGTGATCGTATGTGTGTGTGTGCATATATAGCTTCGGTGTTGCTCAATCGACGTCACGCACATGCCCGAATATAGTTACGTGCGTTGCCGCTCGGAGACATAATATGCCAATGTGAGTCAAAGGGGAACGTGGGGATTAAGGATTAACCGAGGGTTACGACAAACCCGCGGTTCACTCGCGGCGGCGGCGGCGGCGGCGGCGCGGCAGTAAATCTTTCAGGCGAGTACACTTGGAAGTTTTTGAAATTCCGCAAGTCTTCGCAAACATATTGCCGAGCGGGAATAAAAATTTAAAGAAAGACGAGAAATTACGACAAATGTGATATTTCGATTTTCCAATTTAACGCGAAAAAAAACAAATAGTTTTATCTCACATTTTTGATAAATTTTTTCATGTTCAATAAAAAAACAAAAAACAAAAAAAAAATCAGATAACACTTTTTCAATTTGTCTCTGTGTGTATAAAGTCCCGGTATCGTGAGAGATGTTATTAAGTTGCGCGCGCGCGCGACGTCATATGGCGCCGACGAAATTGGACTATAAATTTGACCGGTAAAAAGCAATACTTCCGGCTGATAAAGCGAGGTAGCCCGAGGGAGGAGGAAAGACGATTAATGCTTTCTTATCACGGCTTGTTAAGCCTTCTCGCGAGATTAAATTATCAGACCGCAGTTGTGTGTCTCCACGCGTGAGAGAGTGCGCGTGCGAGAGCGCGTCTCTCTCTTTCTGGAACATAATAAATTGTCGATCAGCGTGCAGCGCGTGATCGGGATGAGAGAATGATTCTCTCTCTCTCTGGGCGCGACAGGGTGGTCTGGCTTTTGCTATTTTTTTTTCTTTTTTTTTTTTTTTTTATTATTATAGTTCGTCTGTTTTTCGGCTTATCGCGAATCAACCGAGCGTCTCTGCTTTTTCTCAAACGGCAACGGCGAATATGAATAAAAATGGGTGTGTGTGTGTGTGATAATAATAATAAAACATTTAAAATTGACACACAGAGATATTTTGTTAATGATAAAAAAACCGAAATTTCGAAAAGGCGATTGTGTGAATAAATTTACAAAAACTTGCCGACAATAACATTTGTGTATCGCGCATGTCTTTCTTCTACACGGAGTCGCAATTTACATTGCAGAATTATCTCTCGGTAGTCGAGAGACGGGATCGCGTTCGCTTTATTCTCGTCACGGACGGGAAGGCCATTGAAATACCCAGGCCTCGGCCAATGAGGAAACTCTCTCTCTCTCTCGAGACGTTTCTTCGACAAATTGAAAAATTCGAATCCGCTTTGCCGCCGGGGCGGCCATATGGCGCGGATTTGATTAATTGTGTGTACGCGTCTCGTGTACGCGGCATCGAAACGCGCGATACGTTATTATCCCGGTGACGAATTGTGCCTTGCTAATTTATATACGCCGCGCGTTTTTCCTTTAACGTCGCGCGAAGATAAACCGCAATCATTTGATCGTCATCATCCCCCACGCGTGACGACCGAAGGCGTTTCAAAACCGCCACCGTCACTTCTGTCTCTCTCGCCTCAATACTTTCGCTTTGAAATGTTTTTTTTTTTTTTTTTGCGCTTCCGACTGTCAATAATGTCAAACTCTGCTGATCAATAAAATACTTATATATTTGCTATGCACCGAGAAAACACTGTCACTGTTTTCATACAATTCTCGCGTCGCGCGTAAGGAAAACGTTACGACCTGTTGAGAATCTGCCAGATGTTCTCCGGCAGTGTGACTTCACACACGCGAGAGGAGAGGAAAATCGCGTCTCTCAAAGAAGAGCTTTCGCAACTTCCTTCCGTTCGACGGCGCAATATCGTCGTCGAAGATTATATCCCCCCGGGTAGGGGCGTGCGCGCGGAACCCCCGATTTCTCGTCGGGTGAAGACGGCTAGCCCGAACTGGCTACCACTTGCTCGCACCCTTCGCGACGAGCTCGTGCCAAGCAGATGTCCTATTGTCATGCTAAGGAATTACCCTTGTGCGCGATATGTAACGTCTTTCGGCCCGTCGTCGTTACCGCCGTCTGTTTCTGCTTGTTTGAAATTTATTTTTTCAGTAGCTCGGGAGTTAACACAGAATCGTGTGTAAGACTTTGCGCGTGTGTGTGTAACGTACTCCAGGTGTGTAGCTCGTCTCTTCGGTTGCTGCGCTCATGTTCGCGGTTTACAATACGGATCGTTGCACAAATTAAGCGATTATATATATATACCTACTGCCTTCGATTTGCTGCGACTTCGACATCAGCTTTCGCGCGTGCGCGTTTTCAAGATTTGCTTTCAAATCTCTTGACGGACTTTTTCAACTTCGCCCGAAGACGTTGATTTCGAATCAAATCGGCAGCTGCCGCTTTATTATTTCGCGCGCACGTGGACGTTGTTACGCGTCGCTTTTGTCGCCCCGTTGCTTTTGTATCGCCGAGTGACTCTTTCTCTCTCTCAAGAGAGAACGAGAGAGAGAGAGAGAGAGAGAGAGGGAAAGAGCAAGAAAATTATCGTATTTCACTAAAAGTTTTAGTTTTGTTTTTTATGCAAATCGCAATGTTTCTAATCTTGAATTTTACTTGGTACCAGCTGTGCATCGCATTTGCTCTTTGCGACATTTGTGATTTTATCAACACACACGAAGGATTCTTCTCATTTATTTTATTTTTGTTTTCCGTTTGCAACATATATATTTAGGTTTTATTCCACGATTTTCAAGATAAGCCGTGTGAAAACGAAAGATTCTTGGCGTTTTTGTTCAGTTTTTCGTCGAGTCATTGAGCAGCTTTCATTGCATAAGCCACTTTCGGCATGTGATACGAAGGTCTCTCCCTACGGTCGAACCACATGGTGCAAAGGCACTTCGACGCGACACAAACGCGATCGTCACCCCGACACGGTCGATTTTATCGATCCGAAAACATTTAACTGTGTCGTGCCCTCGGACCTATCCTCACCTTTTTCCCTCCTCGCGCGCGTTCCCCGGTACTCTTTAATCGCGCGCTCGTGTATATCCCGCCGTCTTCGTCTCCGTCGTACGTTTTCCCTCTCTCTCCCCGCGCGCGCGAATACGCTCCTTGTACACATATATTTTGCGAAGCACCATTACGTTATATAGGCGATAGACTATATGTCGCCAGGTGTCCCGAAGTGCCCCCATGCGCTAAACTTCACTCTCCCTCTTACCCTCTCAGCGTCTCCCGGTCTAATATGCAGGTGTGCTACGCGCGCACATTTCTGCATTCCTCCATTACAGCGATATCGCCGTTTTCTCTCCCTCTCTTTTCGTGCGAGTCAATAAACATATCGCACTTTTTTTCGAGAAAAAGCGATCTCTTGGAAATCGCCGAACGCGGGAGAGAATGTACATTTAATTCGAACGTACGTTCGCGCGCGTAAAGTTGGAGACTTTTATTATCATTTTTGTGCGAAATTGCGTTTCCGTGTCGAATTCGCTCGCACGTGGTCATTATCGTCTTGTTGCGGGAAATATTGTAATTCTATCTCTTCGTCGTTTTTTCAACCTCTTTTCTTAGCGCCGCCGTGTACCCTAAATGAGATCATCGTCGTTCTATCGACAAATCTCGCGATTACATAATTTGCCGCTGATCGTCGCGATATTAGCGTCGCATTAACGATTATTACAGACGGAGAGAAAAGAAAAGGGAGAAAGAGAAAACACAGGAAAAGCTAGGTAGCGGAAACAGTTTCAATCTGTGCGATTCTCGCGTCCCACTGACGGCTCTCTCTCTCTCTCTCTCTCTCTCTTTCTCTCCGTCAGTAAGAAAGAGAGAAAAAGCGAACAGGAAAAACGAAAACCGGAGATTCGTCGAGTACAAAGACCCGCCCGGAGACGATAGTACGTACTCGTTTCTTTCTGCTTGCCTTTTATCCTTCCCGGCACTTCCTTCCCACCACATTCATTCTCTTTCTCTCTCTTTCTCTCTCTCTCTCTCTCTACTTTCATCGCTATATCTCTTCACTTCCTTCTCTTCCTTCTCGTCCTCTCGTTGTATATTCCTCCTCGTTTCTCACACACGACCGTCTTCCCTTTCATCATCATATACGGTACCTCTGCTCGGAATCGGAATTTTGTTTCGTGATTACAGGCTTATTCACGAAATCGGGTATGCGGTTTTTCGAATAAATGAAGACGAGCGCGCGCAGAATGAAAACGCGAAAATTGAAACAACAAATTTGAACTGTTGGCAATTCTTTATGGAGCGACATCACGCGAGATGATATAACGTGCTCATTAACGATCGGGAGCGCAACATTTAAAACTCGACTTCTTCCATCTGCGCGCTCTTATAATTGCTCTTATTAATCTAAAGAAGTTGTAGCGGCTCTCTCCGCCCTAAAATAAAGTGACAAGACAGGCCAATGGATAGGTAGCACAAACACGGTTAACCGTTGAATGTGGTCTTTATCAAAAGATAAAAATTTAATTTATGGGTGTCAAAACTTTTGAACATTGAACAGTCTTCGGTCTCGTCTCGATAGTCAAAGTCAATTAGTAAAAAAATTTGTGTGCGTCGAGATTATTGTTATCTTAAATCACATTAAAAAGACACACATAAAAAATCTTGACAAATGCTACGCGTTAACAATCAGATTTGTAGTTCAAAAAATTTTTTTATTTTATGTCTTCGATGTGATTTAACAATTATTTTGACGCACGAATTTTTACCAATTAAATTTGACTATCTCGGAACTGTTTAACGTTCAAATTTTGACATCTACGAATCGGTCAACTTTTTTAACATTGATAAAGACCATGTCCAGTGATCGAAACGTTTGTTACATCATCGTATAATAAAGACTTTGCAACACACAGTCGATCGTGTGTCTGTCTCTCCGTTCTATAATTTTTTTCTCTTTTATACTTTTTTTAATAAAATCCTCATTGACATCCTCTTTTATATCCACACGGTAGAAAAAAAAAGTGAAAAAAAAAAAAAAAAGAGCGGAGTCGAGATTCGTTTTTTAAATGCGAGTCAGATTGAAAAATGTTTTTGCTGCGCCTTTGAAAAGTGTCAAAATATATTCCTACTGGAATTAAAAAGAAAAAATATGAGATACTTTTGATTTATTACCCTAGTCTATGTCGACGAGAGAAGAATTCGAGAAGGGAGTGGGGGGAGGGACACGATGATAACGACACAGTGACAACACACACGTTCTTGCTCAAGGATGCGCGAGAACGAAATCCGTCGAAAAAAATATCCGTCCGGAGACGGGTGTATGTCCGCGGTTAATTGGACGAGGAGGCCTCCGATCCGCGCGTATCATAAAACCCCGCCAATGTCGGCGGTCCTCCGCCTCATCAATCTGAACGCTGACTAGCTAATTTCGACATGAACGCGGCACACACGGGGAATTCACGTACGTAAATCGCTCTCTCTCTCTCTCTCTCTCTCCCGGCACAAAGTCGACGGAATCACGCGGATTAACAACCGCGGCTGTGAATCGATCGCCTTTGCGTGATCCGATAGGGTAGTACGATTTCGTGACCAAGCGATTACTTTCTTACACGGCGAAGGAAGCCACGGCGAGGGACCACCGGCTTTCTCTTTGAGAAACGTCAGATTCTTTTGTACACATCATCGGCGCGAGAAGGTTGAATATATGCGATAACAGTTAGTTACGGAAATTAATTGGAAGTTCGCAAAGTAAGAGCAAATCCGAAAAAAAAAAAAAAAAAAAGGAAAAAATATTAAAAACGCCGCCGTCTTACGACCGTATAAGATGGCGGCCGCGGCGCGCGAAGGAAACGACTTATCGTAGAAATTCTCTTCTGACGCGCTTCTGCGAAAGTCCGAGAGCGCCTTGTGAAGTCGCGTCGGGGTCTTTACCTACGAAGGAAAGACCTCACGCGTATATAATACGTGTATTATATAATACATTTGTGCGTATACACGCACGTCGCTCGCTCGCTCGCTCGCTCGCTCGCGCGCGCCGTTGCGGCGTAAACGTTGGTGCACAATACGAATCGAGTTCCATTGAGACAATTGGCAATTTTCGACGCCAAATATCCGTCGGAAGCGGCGGTAGAGCGCCCACGGCCACTCACTTGGCAAATTGAAGTCCAGACAATAAATTGCAAACTGTCATACACTACGGTACCGCCCGTACGCGCGACGTGCCGCGTACGCGCTCGTACGCGCGTACTATACACACAGCTTTGGTGTATGTACGCACACCAGACGAGAGACGCGCGGTTTCTTTCTTCTCTCTGTCTCAATCTCTCCCCGTCTCTCTCTCTCTCTCTCTCTCTCTCTTTCTCTCGCTCTCGCTCCTTCTTCCTTTCCCGTGCTCTCTAATTCGCTCTCTTCTTCTCTCTTGGGGTTGGGTCCTTATCTCCCTCCTCTTTCTTCCTCTATTGTCGACATAAGGACCGCACGCAGTAACATTACCATTCGGTCGCAGACGAATTTATTGGCTATGCCAGGGTCTTCCGTTCACAGGCAAAACGGTTGTCAGTCCGGTTTGACCTGACTTAGACCGTACGTAAGAACCTACACGGTCGGCACTCGACAAACGATTCCCGAATCGTACGCAGGAGATCTCGGGGAGAGGACGGAGGTTTCTCGTTTCGTTAAGCAAGTGTAGCGCCAATGCGCTACTTTATCAGAATGCAGGAAGAATAGGAAAATATTACATACACACACACACACACACACAATCATTCCTTTGATTAAATGTCCGAATGAGGAAATGTCCGAATGAGGAAAGTTGCCAGTCGCAAGTTTATATTTATTATTATTATTATTATTTTCAGTAAATTTATTGATAGGTTTATTCGTCATTTGAATAGTAGTGGCTTTTCCCGTTTCTCTCTTATCCAAATATTCTTTTTAAAGAAAATGTAAATGTCGACCGCGCAAAACTTTTTTGATGAATTTTGCGATGGAAAAATGGACCAATTTGATCAAAAACGATTTATTCGTTCTGTCCTACAGCGAAAAGCGATAGAAAACGAAGGAGATTACTTGATATACAACGAATAAATTGTTTTTAATTAAAAAAAATCACATGGCCGATCAAATTATTTTTTCATCACGAAATCCGTCAAAAAAATTTTTTCGCACATCCGATACGATATCGCGATTTACATTTTTTTTTTTTTTTTTTTTTGCTTTAAAGAGACAATATAATAAACGCTTATCAACACCCGACTGAAAATTGAAACCGACTGTACGCAGCAAAAATCGACGCAGCGGTGGCCAAAACAGCTGGCTGCCAAATTCACGGAGGTTTGACTCATCGACACGCCGATGTTTTTATCAGCACTCGGAAATTCTCATACTACCTGCCCGCTATTGCGCGGTCAGAAGAGATTCTCACCGGCGGGTCATTAAAATATAGGGGCGGCGATGAACATCTGTCTACCTCCATGCGCGCAATTGCGAACAAAACCGACGGTGCGCGTACGTCCGATACACTGCCGGATCGACTCGCGCAGTCGTCCCGCAGTATTTATGAAGAGACGAGAAGCTGTGTGTCCGTCACGTTGATTCTCTCTCTTTCTCTCTATCTATCTATCTCTCTCTCTCTCCCTCTTTCCTTCTCATGGGAGAATTTATTCATCGATGTATCACGCTGGTATGCCACTTAATGGCGAGAGCTTTGCACGCGACATCTAAGGCGACTGCGTATCGGGGAGTTTCTCCTTTCACGAGGGGTCGAAAGACCCCTCGGTGTCGGAGTCAAGATTTTTTTTTTTTGATTGTATCTTGTCTGTGTATATGTATATAACATTCGAGAGCAGGATCTTAAAATGTCAAATTTTTCAATTATACGAGACTAGAGTAAAGAAGAAAAAAAACTCTTCTCTTCGGAAGATTAGCGCAAACTTGACCGCGTTGGAAATTTAGGCGGTGGTGCACGAGGGGTGGTCGAGAACGGCCCTTTCGAAACCGATCTTTCTCAGCGTCGCGTCGCGTCGCGTCACTTCGTTAGAAATCAGAAGCCTTGAGTGCTCTCATCCTGTCGAGGAGTCAAATGACGAAGCTCGTCTTGATGAAGACAAAATTATTTTGGAACCGCGTGCTCGCAAGGAAAGGAAGCGACCGCTTATTGATATATTACGAGATTAATACGGTAGCGGAGAGCGCGGTGCGACACTTCCGGCAGGCGGGAACGAAGTCCGTCTTCCTTCGAGGGGGCGGG
>NW_018020664.1:120275-123036 GCF_002006095.1 Pseudomyrmex gracilis
GGAGGGGACATTCGCGCTTTTCGAGTTTTCTTTCTTCTTTTCCAGACGCGCGCGTCTGCGTTACTCTTCCAACCAAATATTTAAATGCACGCTCGCCGCTCGCTGGGAGTGCCGCGTCCGATGCAATAAGCCGCATCATTATATGCAGATTGTGTGACATAAAAATTTCCTCGCCTCGTGTCACACGAACGCGACGTTCGGAACCGAGCGACTAAGAAAACATATATACGATAGACCTCAAAATTCGATATTTGTTTTTTTTTTTTTTTTTTTAATATTTGTTTTCAAAATCTCAAACTTGTGTCGAACTTTTTGTTCATAATTGTTACACAAAATGATCGTTCTTGCAATTTCACGAAGATATATGTTGCTGAAGAAAAAAACGGAAGAAGGTAAAAAAAATGTTCCCACGTGCTTGACGGTCTTCTTCCTGCAATGAGGAGATGACGCCCGAGTACTGACACCCGAGTGACGAAAATTCCCTAGTACGGGTTCGGGGGGGGAAGGGGGGGGGAGAGGTGGAAGTGTGAATTCGCGTTATACTACGGTCTGTACTACAATTTTTTTTTTTCTCGCTAAGCGAAGCGCAAGCAACACGGGGGGATGGAGAAAAAAAATCACCGTAGGCAGAGAAGAGAGATAAAAATTTCTCGCTAAACCGTGGGATAGTCCTTCGGGACGATCAGTCATTGAACTTTCTCTCCTCCTTCCGGCCTTTTCTCTCTTTCTCTCGCTGAAGCCGCAGCAGCTTCTGCGATTGCGCGCGCGTCTCACAAAAAAAGCCGCGCGCCGAGGGAGAGAGAGAGAGATTCTTATATGCCCTTTATTATATTGTACCTCTTTTAGAAACACGTAGGTAATTCGTAGTTATATATATATATATATATATGTACGTATTATACGGGTGTGTTGCGCGCGTTTACACTTCTTTTGTAAACTATTATAGAGAGACCTCTCAGTCTCTCTTTCAAATAAAATTGGAAAAACTCTCTGATCTATGGAGTTTCAATGTCGGCGGTTGCTGACACTACTTTTA
The DNA here is from genome assembly GCF_002006095.1 of Pseudomyrmex gracilis. Taxonomy (NCBI): domain Eukaryota; kingdom Metazoa; phylum Arthropoda; class Insecta; order Hymenoptera; family Formicidae; genus Pseudomyrmex; species Pseudomyrmex gracilis. The sequence goes on from NW_018020664.1 coordinate 121,312, forward strand.
CACACGCACACGCGCACATCGCGTCGCGGCGGTGAAAACTGCCGAAGAGAAGGAGACGGGAAAACGTTTTCCCGAGAGTTCCATGTTGTTTCTATGATGTGTAAACAGAAACCAAATGGGCGGATAGCAATATCATAAAGATTCGAGTTCCCACACGCGGTGTCGCGTCACGTTTTTATGAACTCGAAATCCTCGGGCGCGAAGAAAGGCTCATCTTTTCTTTCGATTTTCAAAATAAATTTTTTAGGAGATTTTTTATTTTGAGAAAAAACAACAAGAAAAAACAAACAGGATTGTTTCGTAAGCCAAGCCGATGGCAAAATGACGCCTCGCGTCGTTTCGTCGCGAAGACAGTGAGTTCCTCCCTGTTTGCTCGATGCTTATCGTTTCCCGTGCGCAGTTAAACACCATATGGTCGCGTTTTCTGTTTCGCTTTACAGAAAATGACGAACGAGGGAAGCCGGTGGACGGGTTATATTTATTACATTGCTGCGGAAGTCTGACCTATTGCGCTGCTTCTTGCAGCTCCGCGCGGGATGTCGCAAGAAGGTTCGCTTAACTTGTTCGTTTAATTGCTAAAAGATAACTGTTCAAAGAGAGAGAATTGAACAATTCATTAAAGAATATCAAAGATTCTTTTTTCTCTAAGGACGCTTCGTTCCCCAATAATTGGGAAACGAGTCAAAACATCGAAAGAAGTTCGATATCTGCGCGAAAGAAAAAAAAACTTCTTCTTGTAAACACATTGGTCAACTTCCTTCTCGTAATTTATTATAATACTGAATGAAGTTCCGGATCGAATATGTGCGCATTGCACAAGAATGCCTTTATGCGTTAGATTTGATCTTTGACGACTTCCTGGCCTGCACTCTCTGCGGTTATCGCGTTACTCGTGACCCGATACGCCACTAATTTCGTTATTATGCCCGCAGGAAACGCGACGACACCGGAAGCACATGTTGCGCGACGTCAGTTGGCTTAAGGAGAAAGACGTGTCTTTTTTTTTTTTTTTTTTTTTTTTTTTTTCCCCTAGTCTTTCGTGACCCATTCGTCGTAAACCGCACACCTCTTTTCTCCGCGACTGAGAGAGGTAAACGCGAAAAAAATTATAAAACGCATCGACGTGTAATAAATTCGCGAAGTGTTGTTTCGCGCGCGCAAGAATTGAAATAATCTTGAAAAAAAAAAACAAAAAAAAAATCAAGAAACAGTTATAACAAATAATACCGCTAGTGTACGGTAGCGGTTTGTTTTCTTCCGATAGTTCACGTGCGTGAATAATATGCGCGCTCGCCACCCCTTGAGCACGAAGAGTACACTTGAACTTGCGCCCGTGTCCACACTGTATATTTTATTTGCGGAGGAAGTAAGAATTTTTCTGAATGCATCTGTTTGCCATGCGTGGGGCATATTCTCGGCATTCTTATTCCTCTGTTTGCGGATCGTAACTCTCTCGCCTCGGAGGAAATTGCGCAGCGTTTCTCTCCGCTCGTAAAAAATAAAAAAAAAAAATCTCGCATATTCCCCAGATAGATAATATGCGTGAATGAACCTTCGCAAATGACACCGCGCCGATTTGCACAAGCGCCGATTTACTTAACAAATGATCCGAGTTATTTCCGCGCTCGGAAGCAAAAGTTGCGGTAAAAATAATTTGAATTCAAGAATCGTGCTCGTTCGAATGTGACTTCGATGTGATTTTATATATATATATATATATATATA
>NW_018020664.1:123411-135779 GCF_002006095.1 Pseudomyrmex gracilis
TACAAATTGCCCTCACGCTGGCAAGAAATCATTAATATAATAATGGCAATTATATTATTTAATAAAGTTTATTGACGGTAAGAAAAATTTGTATTTTGTTTTATTCCAAAAACGAACAGAACTTTCCGGTAGACCTAATATATATACGTATAATATTTATTGTAACGTACCGAGACTTTTTTAAAGTCGAAAATTTACCGAGTAATAAAGCTCTGTGGTGGACCACATCCTGCTCACCGAATATTACTCCGTGTAACGCCAACACTCAAACAACTTTATACGAGTTTAAACTCCGTCGAATGTGTCTTTGTAGCAGACACAATAGCGCGTAGTACCTCACACACGTGGGGGAAAGAAAGGTGCAACAATTTCTCTTAATACAATTTGTTTTTCTCTCGCAACTAAAGAAGAAATTGTCAGAGCAAACAATTTTGTATACAGTAAAAGAAAGATAATTTGTTATTAACAAAATAATATCGCACCGGCGACACATTCAGACCGAAAGGCTTGAAATAAACGCAGCCAAGAAGAACGCATTGATACCTCGCAGTTGTAAAAAAAAGGATTAAAAGAATTGAAAGGGTTAACCTCGGAATGTTGGAGGAGGAAGATGCGTAGGCACTTTGCCGTGTAATATCGTGTACGCTCATATCACTTCTGCGCGCGTACACATAGTGTACATTGTCGAGATCGGTGTTTAAAATTGAAAAATTATTTGTCGGTGACACAGGTAAAAAACCAATGCAAAGTAATGATCGTTTTCTCCCCGCGAGAAACCATTTACGTTAGCGACCGCGCCTGTGGTATAATACCGATATGATACTGCACGATACGAACGATTAATCGAGAGCAAATTTGCTTTGTATAATGAGAGAGACTGTGTTCTCATATCAAAACGCGAGTTTTAAAAATAGCCGAAGCGATAAATCGCGCCCCGCGCGCGCGTTTATAATAATTACACGGATTTATAATATAAGCAAATAAAAATTATTTGTGTTTAAAAAAACAATTCGAAGAAGTTAATAAAGAACAACAAACGGAATGTGTATATATAAATACATACGGCACGGAGAAAATTAAATTGCTTTATCCTCTCCGAAAATTGATTATTCATATTTAGCGCGTAATGAATGTACCATAGTCCGCGGTTAATCAACTTCAACTTGGGTAAATTACATGTCACCGATGGAGCAGAAAGTGTTACAAAAAAAAAAAAAAAAAAAAAAAAAAAAAAAAAAAAAAAAAAAAAAAAAAAAAAAAAGCGAATGTACATTCAAATGCAACGAATGCGATATATTTGTGTGCCGCAGATCGCATAGAGAGAGAAAAAAAGTAAAAAAAAAAAAAAAAANAAAAAAAAAAACAAAAAAAGAAAACAGGGAAAACGAAATCGTCGGGAACGATTATGGGTTGTTGAACCGGTGTTGGCACGCAAGTCAGGTGTATCTCGATACACACATGACCAGACAGCATTCTTTCGAAAACGAGCGCATAAGTAAAAGAGCCTCTCAGATTGAAGAAGAAGGGACGATTCCGGAATGCACTTCTGAATTGTCTGCAAATCAGAAGTGTAAGAAGCGTTTATTCGTTACCGCGAAAACATCAAATTTATAACAGTCAGTCGCAAACCTATTGTTCATTCAATTCTAAATTTTAACTGTGTAAATTTTTTAAATTCGAAAAAGAAATTCGAACCGAAAATGAATCTCGCGAGATTGAGAGAGAAAAACATTTCTCTTTAATCGCGAGAGAGAATAATTAATCTCCCCTCATTACGCAAACATCAATCAATTTTCTTTTCTTTTCACTTGCGCGTCTCGTCGTTCCTCAACTTCTTCGACTATCACTTTTATTCTCGCTCTCTTCAACCCTTTTCACATTCTTCGCATATATCTTCTCTCTCAGAATTTCCCGCCCTTTATCATCCTGTGCCATTCCTCCTCTTTTTCTCCACCGTCTCCTTCGTCTGCTCTTTCATCTCTTCGCTCTTTCTCCTCCGATCCTCTCCCTCGCGATTCTCCGTCTCTTTTCCGTTACTTCTTCCCCCCTCCCCCCCTCCGCGCTCACCCTTCCACGTTCTTCCGTTCTCGCTTTTGTCTTTTCCGCCGTCTTTCTTTCTCGTTCCTTTAGACTTTAATCCCCACTTCTCGCTCCCCGTCTCATTTCATTGAGAACGTCTGGTATGCGATTATGTCTGATGGTGGGACGAAGGACGAACTCTCCCACAAGAGCGCGGCGTGTACACCGCGATGCAGCGATCACCTTCCAGTCGGGAAAAGTAAGGACTTCTCTCTTCGCTCGAGTTGCAGCCGCGTGAAGAGTAAAAACCCTCTACTTTCATTCCGGGGAATTATTGATGCGCCCCAATGTACTTGCAACCAAACTTCGTCCGGTTTCGGTTGGCACCGAGCGTTCGCGACTGTCGACGAATGTTGCCGACCAATCGGCTCACATGTACGTGTGTGTGGATATATGCGTTATACGTCAGGTAAACACACTTTGTGCACTGTGTTTACAGTTCAAGATTTTGAAGCGATTTTCGATTTCTCGCAATCCGCACTTAGATCTTGAAATTTATTTTTACCTCACAAAATTTACAGATTTTTGTTTTGTTGCGCGTAATAATTTTTGTATATACAAATTAACTTACGTTAAATATTGTTTATTCTTTCGTAAACACGATTTGAATTTAGCCACACACGCGGCAATGTTCGCCCGGTCTTGATGAACACACGCTCGGTCGAAAGAGCGCGCGAAGTTCGGCTACGCATACATATGACGTATTGTACATGTACACACAAACTTCACCCGTGGTGGTTTCGTCTCTCGTCCCACGATCCGGCATCACACAGGTATGCGATGCTTTTTTTTATACAGGAACGAAGCCCCGACGTCGCGCTTGCTCGGCCTAATGGGCGGCAAAGAGCAACTCGGGAAGTTAGGTTACTTGTAAGGACTTTCGTGAGTGCACAGGGGTCCGTGTCGAAGATGCGGCCTTCTGCAATTTGCGAAGGCGAAGTTTTAAGACTTGTCCGAGAGGGGTTTTATAAAACGGAATCCGGATTTATTTGAGAAAAGAAAAAAAAACGAACCGGAATGAAATCGATTTATTCTAAATTTTGTTTGCTTGAAACTTATTCGTCAAAATGTTCCGCTCGATGCACCGGACCGTAATACCTTTTTCTATGCGGAAAGAGAACAACGTCGACATCCGTGTGAAGCTCACGCCGCACCGCACCGGCCGCCGGCTTACATGTAAATCATGTGTGCCACACACGAGGCGCGCAATATTAACCGGTGAAAAGATCCCGAAGAGAGAGAGAGAGAGAGAGAGAGAGAGAGAAAAGAAAGAAAGAGAGAAAGAAGACGGAGAAAGAGATATCACACACCGACAGCGGATCTTCCGTGGACGCGAGAAGCTTGCATTCCTCGGGAGATGCGTAGTGCGATGTTACATAATGGCACGGCGAATGTATAGCTTTGTGTTTTTTACATAACAATAATCGATGTATACTTGGAAATATTCTCGCGCGGTTATCTCGCAGCCGAGCGAGTTTGTTATTTACTTTGCAAAAAACATTCCGCGACAGTGTGTCCGGTTTATATTTATGAAGAATTTTAAGTGGAAAACGCGCGCGCCAACGCGCGCGCAATTTTTGACAAATTACTGGATTCTTCGTTCCGGTTTGCGAACGGATCGGAGTGAAAACTGGACCCGTTGCGCGTTTAAAGAGCTCGTCCACCAAAGGGAGGATCAGTTTAGAGATCGCGGCCGGTTAAACCGGTCGTCTCTTTTCTCGCAAATCCTGACCGTCACTACGAAAAAAAATCAGTCACGAAACTTTTCCGATGTATACACACATGTATGGCACGTACGTACATGTCACAGCAAATGTATACGTTTATTAGTCGGCGCATCTATTAATTTGATAAGAAAATTTGATAAGCAACTATTCACGAGTAATTAATTTTAAACTTTTACTAGTAGATGCGTATATTTTCATTGAATTAGTCGAAGTACGCACAAACAAAAAACTGCAAGGGTACACGGACAAAAAAATAATGTTGAATCAACAGTATCAGTTTAACTGAAATATATCCTGTTGATGCAACATCAATATTATTGCACTACACACAGCAGATAGTTGCTTTAAGAATCTAGACATTAAATTAATAATCGCATATGCAATTAAATAAACTATTTATTTTGCTGTGGCAGAGCCCGTGACATCAACTTTTTAATTGAAGCAACTCTATTTTGTTTTCTGTGTACATCTCAGCGTATTTTCCGAGCTTATCGAATAAACGCAAAGATGTTGTTTGTATTTTTATTTTTTTAAATACACAAACACACAAAATTAGACTCGTTATATTGTGCTTTTACTTAATGTGTTGTAACATTGTCTGTAAACGTTGTCCGCCAAATATGAAGCGCATTTACTAGGATTAGTAATATTTTTCTATTTAAATCTTCGTCCGCAGACTGGGTCTTGCAGACCCACTCAAAAATTGCGCATCGACGTTTCTAGAAAACATAAGTTTTTTTTAAACGCTTATATCTTCGAAACTACTGGAGATTTTTTCAATCTGATTTTTTTTATCGACGCAGAATCGTTCAAGCTTTCGATTCGAAAAACAGAAATTGAACAAATATTGATTGTTCGATCTTACAGTTGCGTGGGTCTCACAGACCCAGTCTATACTTCTCGTGGATTTTTTTTTTATGTTTACAGTCGAAGAATTAAGATAGTTTTGCTAAAATGTTACGTAAATGCGTATATCGACTAGTATATTATTTTTTTTACGCGTTTACTATAATATATGTACATATATATATGCCGCTTCTAACGATACAAAAATCATTACTTTTGTATTTTCTAAAACAAGTGTTATAAGCGTTATTAAAAAAAAAATCCTATCGCGGCATCTCGAAAAATTCAAGCGTATCGATATCTCGCGCTCTTATAATATCGAGCAAACAAGTCGTAGACGAATAAACGATACACCTTTATGATTAATGATATTGATAAAGCACACACCGCGATCGAATCGAGAATGTCTTCGGATTATCGATTGCACTGTCGCGAGATCACCGCGTCGACTATCAATTTAAACGGCGAAATTGCGCTCGATAAAACGCATATCCCTCTTGAATCGGCAACGGTGTTTTCGATTGTTCCAAACGCGGCGGCGGCGGCTGCGGCGGCGGCGGCGGCGCGATGTGCGCCCACAGGAATTCGACGATGCGGAGGGCGAGAATGGGCTCGATCCCTCCGAGCCCGTCGTTCGCGCACGCTTTGGAATCCCGCGTCATATAACGAACGACCGGCACGGCATCAAAAGTTTTTGAGGAAACAAAAAACCCGCGAAAAATTCCACATCCACCGGATTCTCCGGTTTCGCATTTTCGCGAAACAAGTCCACAAGATCATTTCCCGTTATTTTTCCGTTTATACTTTTTGGGGACAACAAATTTGTCGAACGAAATCCAGTTTCGCGAGGAATATCTCGGTATCTACTCGCGACGACGGCGTGACGATACGGTCGTCTTCGTCGTTCATTTCGCTGGTATTTCGAGGAGAACGAACGAGCAACGACAGCCAGGAGGAGAGGAATCCGATAATCTCTTTAGCAAAGTGTCACGTAGATGCTGCAGTTACGCGGCAAGTTTTTTCGTTTATCACGTACGCGTTCAGCGTTCTTCCTCTCTTTCCAGCCCGACCGTGGGAGCAAACAGGATTTTACCAGACGGACGGTACACGGGTAACCGAATACACTTCGATACCGAAGTGCAGCCCGCCCGAAGAAGACGCATTTCGGACCCGAAAGACGCATTCTTCCAATCGATTTGCCGGGGAGGATTTATTCCGCCTCCCCCTCCCCCCCCTCCAGGGGAGGCCCACCGTCAGCGCGCGCCTCTTGTTACAACAAACTTCGCGAACTAAACTGAGCGTTAACTAATCGCGTGCTGTTCAAGTAGCGAATTTGAACCTTTCGAGTGCGAGATGTCCGCGCTTCGGTATCTCCCGCGTGTCTCACAATTCGCGATCGTTCTACATTATTTTGCACCCCCGTATTGAATAACCACGATATTGTTTTTTTTTTTTTATTTTTGAAAAAAACAACAACTCTCAAGAAAAAATGTTTCTTCGAAGCTTCTTTTATTTAAATTTCTCTGGTGGGGTTTATTTTTTTCTTTCGAGTTATCTAGAACTTATACATGTTATATAGACACCAACCGTGTCCGCCACAAAGAGGACAAGCGAATGATGATTCTCACGGTCGGCGTATGTCATAGTGGCCTGCTTTCTTCTCCGTCGTCCGTCGTCGGTTACGCGCTTGTTGACGAATAGGCCTCTATCGGGGGGGTCTTCGTATACACGTACGCTTCGTACTCTCGCAAAAACCTACTAGATATGCCCATACTATACCCTATATACGTGCGCGACGAGTGATTGTCACCTCTGACGCGTAGAAATGTCGTGGAAAATGTCTTATCACGCGCGGCGTGTTTTCTTTATCGCGCGCGCGCGCGCGCGGCAAAAGGTGCGCGTATCTCGCGTTACGACCGTAGAGAACCTGGTGTTTGTATCATAGCGATAACCAATAATCATAAGTCAGAGAGCGATAGTGGATGACGGCGCGGAAAAGGAAAAAAAAAAAAGGGAAAATGGGTCGCGCGCGAACGCGATATATAAAATTACGACACGCTCGTCATATTGGAAACAACCGCGTCGATTTAAAAGCGTATAAGCTTGTTTATTTATTTATTTATTTTTTGTTTTGTTTTGTTTCGTTTGTTGCGAGATTTCACGTGACGAGTTGTTTCTTGCTCACTCGCCCCCGGAGAGAGATATCGATCGGATTTACAATGCCGCTGAAAATTACTAATGACTGCGATAAGTGAACCGAAAGCCACTTGCTCCCCACAGCGGAAAAAACATTCTTGCACGGTACGCGACTCCTTTTGATTCAGGTACACCATGAAGCGTATAGAGAAACACGGCGCGGCTTCGTATATTCCTTGAAAACCTTGAATATATTTACTCATGGACCAGGTCACACACACACACACACACACACGCTCTTTTTCTCTCTCTTTTTCTTTTTCTCTCTCTCTCTCTCTCTCTCTCATTCTCATTCTCTTTTTCTTTCTTTTTCTCTGTGTGAATACTACCGCCATTCAACTAGAAAACCTGTGGGAATCTCGTCAGGTAGGCATAAGAGAAGAAGCTGACTGGAGCGTGACGTTTCTTTCTACGAGTTTTCTTCGGGAAATACGTGCCGCGCGATTTTCGAGAGAGGTGTTTTTTTGACAATAGTCCCGAGATGCTCGAAAAGCCTCAAGGGAGAGGATGAACATGTACAAGTGACTCGAATTCTTCGCAGGTTGCACGCAACTCTCTCTCTCTCTCTCTCTCTCTCGCAGCGATAAATAAATGCGACAACAACAAGCGACGACGATGAGACAGCTGATCGAGCAAAATCTCAGGTTCGGACCAGGTTCCGCGTCGGCGATAATGAAATCACTCGCCAATTAGCTTCTCCGAAGTGAAAAAAACAATTGTATGTCGGTCTTCGCGTGTCCGCGAAATACGCGGATTTCGTCGCATTCACATGCGAGACGGAACCAAAACGAGGCCAAAAGGAAAGAAGCGGTCACCGCAGCGATCTCCGATATCACACAGAAGACCGCCTTCGGTATTCCTCTCGAAAAAGAGGAGAGAACCTCGGGTTTGGCCAGCTCGTGTTTCGGTTTTCGGCTTTCCGAGAAATATTTTTGTGTATTCTCGCGTGCGCGCGTGTGTGAGATCTCGTCTCCTCGCTCTTTTCCCGCGCGTTTCTTTTCGTCTAAATTCGGGGTTCGGCGGTCTGCGTTTTCGGGGCGGAAGAGGATAGAACGCCGATACGCGAACGTCGCGTTCTCGTGTGTGGGAGAGAAATGTATCCCATGACCTAGGATTCTCAACACGGGGGTTCTCGACTCAAGGAAGAAATATATACGCCTGTATCCCCTTTTGCGCGGGCTTACTTTGTACGTATACTTTCGAGCGGTGTTCTCTTCGAGAATCTCGGATTTTTATCGCCGTAATACAATCATCACGCGTGAGTTTCAACAACAAAACAGAAAATAATGTTGTTTTTTTTTTTTTTCAATGAACGTAATTGAAACTCGATATGTTATTCCTCACAACAGAACAAAAAAACTTTATTAGACATCAACAGTTTCATACGATATCTAATAGATGTCTAACGTACGATATCTTTTGTTCCTATGTGGATCGTTGTCTTATGCGAGTATTTTGTGATTTTCATTACGTACTCGGTAATTCCGCTCGCCTCGAAGATGACCCGAATACAGTTCAGGAAACGGAAGACAAGTCACTCGGTTCAGTATTGGTTCTTCGAAGTCTTCGAAGAACCGCGAACGATCGATCAATTCGAACACGGTTCCGCAAGTCACCGCGACCGTCCGCCATTACTGCGGCCCCTCGTAAATGTATCGAAGTGCGATATTTGCGATTCTTTGAATCGAGATTGTTCGAGGTGGCGCGCGAAATCTCGCGAACGCCATCTGTCGCGAGGAAAGCGAAGCTCGAGTCATAGTTGCCAACTTGACGTGTTATATTGACACATAACCTGAGTTCTCTGTGACGTGTGTTAGAAGAGAAGCGTCAATTTTCATCGCGAAAACAAACTCCTCCGAGTTTCTCTTAAAATTGCGCGAGAGTTGCACATTTTTGTGACATAAAAAAGTCGAAAGATGTCGGAACGCAAGGTTTTAAATGTAAGTAATCACATGAAATTTGACATGTACACAACAATTACATAGTTTTACGCTTGTGTATGTATTTATTTTTTAATTTAATTTTAACTTATATTAAAATTAATATATATATATATTGTCTTGCGTTCTAGAAATATTATCCACCGGATTTCGATCCGTCGAAAATTCCACGCATGAAACTGGCCAGAAATCGCCAATACACTGTGCGATTGATGGCCCCGTTTAACATGCGATGCAAAACATGCGGTGAATATATTTACAAGGGCAAGAAGTTTAATGCGCGTAAGGAGGACGTCGAGGGTGACGATTATCTGGGAATACGCATTTACAGGTTCTACATCAAATGCACACGTTGTCTGCAAGAGATATCCTTCAAAACCGATCCGAAGAACACGGATTACGAGATCGAAGCGGGTGCGACGAGAAATTTCATGGCTCTGAAGTTGGCCGAGGAGCAAGCGCAGAAGGAAGAGGACGAGGAAAAGGAGGAGGAAGCCACCAATCCGATGAAGCTTCTGGAGAAGAGAACGCTCCAGTCGAAGCAGGAACTGGAACTGCTGGAGTCTCTGGAGGAATTGAAGGATTTAAATCGCAGACAACAGACCATCGATTACGATCAAATGCTGGAACAATTCGACACGGAGACCGTCAAGCTGAAGAGAACAGAAAAAGAGCAAGAAGAATTGGATGAACAATATATCAAATCCATATTTGGATTTAAAAGAGAAAACTCGAGTAAAACTGTTGTAGAGGAGGAAATCGAAGAGGTGGAAGAGGAACAAGAGATTGTTGAACCCGACAAGAAGAAGTCTAAAACAGATGACAAAGAAACAGTGAGTTTGATCTCGCTTACTTTGTCTTAACTTCGTTTTTTGACTCTTTCAGAAACAAATCAATTACCCATAAATTAACATTAAAATTAAATTAAATTTTAATAATAATACAATCGCGATTGTTCGCAGGAAAATCCAGAATCTTCGAAACTTGCAAGAGTGTCATTGTGGTCGGAAAGTACGGGATTGTCGTCCAACAAAAAGAGTTTATCCACTTTGGCGAGAAAAGGCAATATCGGTATAAAAATAAAACCGTTACAGGACAAAGCGTCCGAGAGTGCGGTTTCTTCCGTTAAAGAAATGAATGTTACGAGCGCGGACGCTAAGCAAAATAACGCGAGCAACGGTCTCTCGCTACTGGGCGCTTATTCCGGCAGCAGCGACAACGACAGCGATTAATGAAAAAGTAATATACATATTTATCTCAAATGTACATATAGTATTTTTTATTCAAATAAGATAATTATTATTGTTATATATAAAAATAAAAAGAACTACACAAATGACACAAGTATATATATATATATGTAAAACGGACAATCTCAGAATTGATGTGTGTGTGTGTGTGTGTGTGTGATCACGTGCAAATTTCAAATCTGTTTAATCCAAAAGCGCAGAGGCGGATAGACATAGAGGAGACGATATACAGATTTCTCTCGGACGATTACAGAGTTTTTTTTTTTAAGATGTCGAAGGCTCTACTCCTAAAACAAATAAAGGGACAATTAATCAGAAACGGGAGAAGACCGAAGGTAACGATCCGTTTGTAACGTCAGATATTTCACGCGATTGATAATGTCGCGCTCGAATTGCTCGTTAACTTCCCGCTGACATTGCTTGCAAATAAAAGTCTCTTCCATGTCGGTGGAAGTTCGATACCTCGTGACGTGAGATCTTTCAGACGGACGATTTCTCGTGTGACGTTTCGCGGGTGAGATAACGCGATGACCGCGATAACGCGACGATCTTAACGAGCTTTTGCGCGAACGCGAATCGCCGAAGTGAAACGACGAGGACGCGACCGTGTCCGAGCTTCGTCTCGATTCGCAAGAAATAGCACGTAGTTTGTCGTCGATGCTCGACCGTCGGGATCTACTCAAGTACTTTCTCATGACGTACCCGTTGCTACTGTTTCCGTTCTTCTCCCGCAGGCTAACTTCCAGCTGAGCGATGCGATGCTCGAGTCGCGTACGTTGCGCCTGTGCCCGGTCCTGCTGATCCTCCAACAGCTTCACCAATTTCTCCAGTCGCATCACCTGCATCTGTTTGCTCTCGAGCGTGGCGTACAGTTCCTGGATAGCTTCCGTCTTCGCCGCGATCTGCTTATTGATCTAGACGCGCGCACAGTTAAGTAAGCGGAAGAATACAATTGACAAAAAAACAAAAAAACAGAATTGACGTTGATGCGTATCGTGAAAGATTTGTTTTTAAGGCAACGCCACGTTACTTCGTTGATATCTTCGTAATTTTCATTGGCGGAGTTCGCGTCCGCGCTCGCCTGCTGCTTCCCCTTGAGCAAATTCAGCAACTCGTCTCGGGCTTTCAGAAATTTGCTCTGCTCCCGCATCACTCGATCGCGTTGCTCCAGTTCAAGTTGCTTCTGCGTCAGCGTGATCTCCAACTCCTGATTCTGCTGCATTACCTCGGCCAAGTTGTTACGCAGATCGCAGATCTGCTGCTGCAACTCGATCGCATCGATCTCGGACTTGCTTCCGTTCTCCTTCGACCTCGCGTGAAAGCGACGCTGAATCTCGGACAATTGATTTTCCAGCATCTCGTTTCTCTCTTGTCTACGCGTTTCGCGTGTGAAAAGCAGTAATTTTTTTCAAACGATACTTTCACACATAAGTTAAGTAGGAAATATTGAAGCAAATATATATATATATATATATTGCGCGTTTCCGTTCGTGAACTCACGTGAACTTGGCGATCTTTTGAAGACGAGCGTGCTCCAGCATCAGATTTTGGAGATCGTTGGTCTTGGCCACGAGTTCGGCAGCCAATTTATTCTTGGTCTCGTCCTCGTTGTCGTAATTCTGCGGAATCGAACAAGAGTATTGAATGAAAAATGAATTTGGCGAAGAAAACAATCGGAAGATAATCGCGAACAGAAGTTCGCGAGCTTCGAACGATGCTTCGGGGAGGTTTTCTCATTTGAATCCCCGAAAGAAAGTAATAATGTGAACTAACGGCCACTTGATGCATCACAGCGACGATCTCCTGCTTCTCGTGTTCCAGTTGCTTGATCTTCTCCTTGTGCTTCTCGAGCTCGGCCCGGGTCGCCTCGAGATCCTTGTAAAGACCAAGCTCGTTCTCCGTGTGAGCGTTATCTGAAAATCGGTGATCTCGATGAGTAAACTACTTGTTTGATAATGACGTCGAGATAAACAAAAAAAAAAAAAAAAGCTTACCTACCTGCCACAGCGAGGTTGTTACTTTTTTCGCTCGCAAGGTCGCAGAGCAGCTGACTCTTCTCCTCGAGGTGCTTGCAGCGCTCTTCCATCTCGGTCAGATTATCTTCCGCTTGCTGTCTACAATGGATTTTAGCTGGTGTGAAAAAATTCATTGAAATCTTTTAAGGCCTACTTGAATTTTTTTAAGAGAATCTCTCTGATACGCGAATTATTAAACGAGTTTTTATAGAAAAAGCGAAAAAAAGGGGGTTCCGAGTAAAATTTTTAACTACTTTAATATTATAATAATATTATAATGTAAAATATATATATATATATATATATATATATATA
>NW_018020664.1:136034-151981 GCF_002006095.1 Pseudomyrmex gracilis
CGAAACTAATAGAATATTAAAAGGGAGAGCTATAATTTACCTTTTCTCCTTTTCCTCACTGATCTCCGCGCTGATCGCTTCGTATTTTTCCGACAGCTCCTTAATAGTCGCGTTCGCTTCCGCTTCCTTGGAAGTCATTTTCTCTTTCAGTTCCACTATCCTGCAGAATATATATGTATATCAAGAAGACATAATACATATGTACATATATATATTTAGATAATGCGATTCTTATCGGTTGCGCCGGACAAAGTAACAACCGTGCTTCGAAGTTGTCGCGTTGCTTCTCCACCTTCATCACGAGACTCTCGCTGCTCTTCAACGCTTTGTGCATGTCCTTCATCTTCGTCTCCATCATGTGATCCTTCTGCTTCAACTGAGCTTGAAGCGATCTCACGTTGTTCTGCAGCTGTTGCTGCGACGCCTCCATGTTGGTCACGTAAATTTCCATATCGCGAATTTTCTTTTGCAATTGCCGCTCGGCCCCTCTCATCCAATCCTTCGTCTGATTCCCCTTGTCGCGCTCCGTCTTCAGATCCTCGAGAGCGGCGTTCAGCTGTTCCCGCAGATTCATGAACTCGACGACGCTCGGTACTTGATCCTGCTTCACACGTCCGCGACAATTGTCGTATTCGTTGCGCAGACTCGAGGTTCTTTTCGCGAACTCGGTCACGAAGTCGCTCTGAATCGCTCTCAGCTCGTCCAGCCGTATCCTCGTCTCCTCGTTATCGCGCCCGAGAATCGCCAGTTGCGTTTCCAGTTTCGGATGCTCCAACACGCAGTACATCAGCATGTTGTCGTCGATGTATTTCTCCTCCTGGCTCGATTCCGTCAGCCAGGTCTTGACGAGGGCTGCGAACGACAGGCTCTTGTCGAGAACGCTCTGGCAGATCTCCTGCGAGCGATCGCAAAGACTCTGCAATTGGTTCTGCATCAGCGTCACGCCGATCACCGCCGACTCGTCCATGCAGATCGGCTGCTGCTGCTGCTGCTGCTGCTGCTTGTCGTTCGACGGGCTCGTCTCGAGCGGCACGATCGGCAGTCTTTGCTGCTTGGGACATTCCGCCTGAAGCGGCTTGAGCGTCTCGACGTTGCCGGGATCCTTGCCGCCGATCGCGATTATCTTCTCCCGCAATTTCGATATCTCTTCGTGCATCTCTTGCATAACTTTCTGAGAGACAAAGAAGAAAATCTCAAACACTCTTGTTTCAAGAAAAAAAATTCCTTGATAATTACCTGCTTGTGAACGAGATCTTTTTTCAGAGAGACATATCGCGTTTTCTTCGAGTTGAATTGAACCTCCAGTTGGCGTTTCTCGTTCGCGGATACCGGATTCGTTGGCTTTCTGATGGACGTCGGTAAGTTTATAGTTTTCATGGTCAGTCGACGAGCGGAATTGCTGGAGCTAATCTCGCTGCAACACTCCTCGCACGGCGGACGGCTCGTCGAGTCGCTCTGAAAGGAAATATTTTCTCTCTGTGGAGTGATATCTAAATCGTGCGGAAAAAAAGTTTTGTGGTGTTTTTATTATTACGTTCTCTTGCACTTGGAAAAAAAAAACAAACAAACAAACAAAACGAACTGTTTTTTGGTGAGCACTATATATTTTACGACAATAAAAGTTGTGTGACATTAACGTACTCGCGCTGTACTTCGTCCGGTTGTCTGAGACGTGGGAATTCTACTCTTGTAAATTTTACTCCCAATAGCGGATTTTTGCGAACCGCTGGTCGGCGGACGGTCTTCTACTTTTTCTATTAAAAAACAATAACGAATTGTACGAATATAATAAATAACGGCCAGTACTACAACGCGAAGAATCGCACATTCTGAATCACGCTGTGATGACAGATACGCTACGTATCGGATAGTATAACCTTCGTGCAATATTTGTTTTTTTTTTTTTTTTTTTTTTTTTTTTAAATTGCACTATGGTGTACCATTACCCGGTTGCGACTGGGTTTTAGATTTTTTTATTTGATACCGATGTTTTTTCATCGGTATCGTATAGCAGACACGTTAGAAATTGCAATTTTGAGGTTTAGTAGTGTAAGTGCGACAGAAAGAGAGAAACCTGCAGGATTTTCCGCGACCGCTTCGCTCATGGTTGTTCCGTCTCTTTTTTTTTCTTCGCGATGATGAATCGATGATGAAGCTGAAGGATGTGCGGATGGTGGAAATGTGTACGAGATTTTCGAAAAAAAAAGAACGAAAAGAGTTTTCAACTTCGTACTAGTTTTGTTGGTTCGACAACGAGACGACTGGAGTGTTGTTGACTCGAGACAATCGACGATTTCGAGCTTTCGAAATCGTCGATCGATCATGCATTGGATTCACGCACACGCGACAACGACGGTTTATTAACCCTCGTATGAGGATGCTCGTCGGATGAGACTTGCGAGTTGGTCACTTCTGTGACCTGTAAATATTTTTACTGAATAATTAAAAAGTTTTGTTTTTTTCGCGTGCCCAAATTAATACAGGGTGAATATATTATTTTGTTTAGATTTTCTTTTTGGAAATTTATTACCGATGTAACGACTGAAACAATATTTATTTTGAGTAAACGAAAACACTCACACGACAGTGAATTTAATATTCAAAATAAGCATTATATATTTCGGTCAAGACCGGCTTACTGATCTCACGGCTTGAGTGTTAGGGGCTGCGAATACTAGTCGGGCTGCTCCCGAGTTCGAGAATCCACATAATTTTTTCCGGTCCCTTTGAATCAGGCGAATCGATTAATTTAACGAACTGTGAATCAAGCTTTCAATAATAATTGCGAATAATAATCGCATTATTTCGATCATACCAGTAAATACATTTTTATAATCAAAAAACTCAAACTAAAAAGAAACCCCAAAGGAAAATCAGCTTAAATGCTTCAGTGCATTGAAACTTAATTTCTGTTCACTGGTAAAATTAACCAACGCGATGCACTACAGCTGTTCGCTCGATCTTATTTTTCAATAAATTTTTGTAAGAAGTTTTATTATTTTTAAATATATTTATGTATTTTATTCAGTAATATTTAAATATATATTTGATTATAACAAATATCCATCGTGTCTCAAGTGATCCAGTCACCGCCAGGGTTGTTAACAACAAAAGGTTAATAATAAAAATATGACTTCAATAAAAATTTGCAATTAATATTAAATTCTTAATTTTAATAAATTTAATTTGAATAAAAATTTAATCTTAATATTAATTGTCAATTTTAACATTAATATTTGAAATTTATACATATTTATGTATGTACAATAAATTTTCAAATAAATAGAAAAAAAGCATTTGCGTATGATGCACGTGCACTTGATACATTAAACATATTTTGTTACAGTTTCTTGGAAAATACGCGCATGTGTGTTTGTGTGTGTGTGTGTGTGTGTATAACTGGCTGGAATTATGATAGACACGCGGCGTCATTCTAATTACCGAAAAACTGCGCAAAGAGTTTTCTCGTGCTTGAACAAATAAAGCAATTCAGCATTGAACAAGGTCAAGTCAATTAACCAGTTTAATTTGGCTCTTTTTTACATACCGCAGCATCTTTTTCTTTCTCTCTCTTTCACTCTAAGTTAAGTCTTCTGGGTTCTAGAAGTATCACGAGATGACGATTCATTTCGCAATATGATGTAATTAGCGATTTTGTGTATAAATTTCAAGTGCACAACTTTTTTAATAAAAAAAAAAGTTTCTAGAAAGAAATCGCGCAAATATAAAACAAAAATATTTTACACGAGATATTTTATTCACTATAATAAAAAAAAGAAGCGCAATAAAAATTTTCGTTAACGAATTAAAAACTTCGGTCGATCTTTCTGTCACTAACACATGCGACCGTATTTCTTCGATGCTCGAGCACATCCCTAAAACGCGCGAGTGTTGCGGGAAAACCGTTTTAGATACGCTGCGCACGCTCCAAGTGGTAACAGTCGCTGATATTAGCTCCGACCGAGAGTCAAACCGTTGTCAGTCAGCCGAAGATTCGCGGCGGTGTTGGATGCGGCTCGAATGTGCGTTGTTGTATATATCCCGTTGTTGTATAGCGCCGAAGAAAACGCGACACGTGGACACGCGAGAAACGAAAGAACGAGAAGTAGCCGAGAGAGAAAGAGAGAGAGTTGCAACGTTGAGGAACAACGTCACGGTGAGTTGTGCCGTTGGACACAGATTTTCGGAGTCGCCCTTTGTGGTGCAATTTCGCGTGTAAATTGCACGCAATCGTGTGTTTCCTTTTTCCGCTCGAGCTATTTTTTTTTTTTTTTTTTTTTTTGTCAAAAAGGGCAACCGTTTTTCCTCTTTGATGAAATGAAAAACGATCGTTCTTCTGGTAGCTTTCGTCGCCGCTTTCATCGAATAATGGCTCATATCGTGTTGCAAAATACACGTATACAGAGATAGAGATAGAGAGATGCTCAAAGTGAGGTTTTGACGAAGCGCACCTGCCGGCACTGAATCGTTTCGCGAGTAAGGGAAGAGTTTCTCTTCTCCGTTCTCTCTTTCAGAGAGCTGTGATGTTCAGCTCGGACGGTGAGTGTCGCGATCGGTAGTTTTACCCTCCAGCAACAAGCAACGTGTAATGTGTTAAAAACACGCTTGTGATTTTTTGCGCTTTAATTTAAGTTTAATTACTGAATTTAATTACTGTCATGAATTGTAATTGAATTAATTCGCAATTCAATTACGTTCGTTATTTATTAAATTGTTATTGATTGTGTGTTAGATTGCTAATTGCACGGTCCCGGCACGTTCTGTTACGCCGATCGACGTGCGATCAGTCGGTCGTGCCGAATGCTACGACCCTTATGCACGACTAGACACCGTTATTCGAACCGTATTGTCAAGCCGTTCGCAAGAGGAAACAGATAAGGGCGGATGAAGCGGATGCGCGCGTATGCGGCGCGCAATGTCGGAATAAGTAGGGATAAAAAAGCAATTGAAAAGAAACCAACGAGACGATTTCTCTGCCAGCGGCAGCTGCGGAAGTGCATTTTCGCTTTTTTTTTTTTTTTTGTCTTTACGCGCTAATGTCTTTATGCACTTAGATCATTAAATCTCTGTACGGGAGAGATTTCTTCCGCAAAGAAAAAAATACTTATATCCACAAGCTTGTGTCGCAATCTCTCTCTCGCGTTTGTGAAAAACGAAATATCCTGTTAAAGTATATATAATGTGATCGAAATGCAATTTCCTCCAAAAAGCCTTTGACGAGATAAAGAGTGTTTTAAGGTGAGACGTAAAAAGATCTTCCCCCGACACCGTAAGATCCCTTTTATCCGCTAAACGTTCATTCGCGACGAGGAAAAGCACGCGGGAGAAAGAAACTCTTTCTAAGATTAATAATAATAAAACTAATATTTTAATAATAATTTATTGCGTGCCGACGTAAGTAAGATACAATGCGAAATTTATAATAAACATGAAAAAAAAAAAGATGAAAATCAAACGATAAAGCAACACAATGGGGCGCGAATATTCTGTTGTATCCAATAGGATTTAACTTAAAGGACGTTCTCCGAATTATTTATTTTCTTAGGATTTTCTTTAAATTTGCGATATACATAGTTTATGATCTATTTAAACGTAGCCTGTGTTTGAATAATAGGGGGTAGCAATGTTAAATTCCAAAATATGGAAGATTTATATTTCAATTTTTAACATGGATTTTTCCTATGTTGAGCCTTTGCGAAGTGAGGTTTTTTTAAATTACTGACGACAATTTTCTTAGGATTTTTTTAAAAAACAAGTATGTGGTAGTGAAGAGTGTCCTAATTAAAATACGATTTTGAATAATATGGCAACCTTTTTTCTCAAACCGTAGCTTTTTTTTTGTTTTTTTTTTTGTTTTGCTGGATTTGTGTGCGCTGTGTACTGCAGCTATTTTTGAACTTCTGCGCAGAGTAAGCGGATCTTAGCAGTGCTGAATAGCTCAACTTAACTTTGTCATAGCAGTACAAACTTACTCATGAGAAGAGATATATTTTAGGTTGCTAACCACTGTATTTAGGTTGCCAACCACTGTAGTCGGAGAACGTCCTTAAAGAGCGGACAAATTTGACGAACTATTAGAATAAAATTAATTAATTTTATTGCGAAATAAAAAAGAAAGATCAAAATGTGTAAGAAAGAAACGAGACGCCGGCTGATCGTAACAAATGGGGGCGCAGCAACGTATAAAAGAAGCGGCTAAGCGAAACGAGGATAAAGGAATCTCTGTGCTTGAATGTTTAATAATACAAAAGTGGCCGTAAATTATACAATAACGCGTACAGAAACACGATGAAAATCAATCGCAATCTAAAAGACAATAAATTAAGTTTAATGTGATATTAAGTTTAATATAAACGTGTGCGCAAGACGTACCTATTTGATAAGAAATTATTACACGGATTACAGTTTCTAAGCCGTCAAAGATTAAATCGTCTATTTTGACGAGACCGTGTGTGAATACGTCTCTCGCCTTTTCATACGTATAAGCGCTCCCATTTCGCGGCTTCGATCCTACCGTAATATCTCGCCAAGAAGATCCTTGCTATTCACTCGCGACGCTCTCTCTTCTCGTTTTCTCCCTCCCTCAAACTCTCTTAAACCAACATATATCGACGTCGCTACGCGGCGTCGATTCGTCGTTCGCGCAATTGCGCTCTTCTCATGCGGAAGTGATGATTAAAAAAACTCGAGAGTTTAAGTGACAAAAAAAAAAACAAAAAAACAAAAAAATACGCTTTTCAAAATATTTCGCGTTTATATATATATATATATTCCTTCACTCCGCTTAAATTTTTTGATCGACGTCCGATCTATTTCGATCGTTCAATGAACCGCGCGCTCACGCTCGTTCAATGAACTGTGGGGCTTTTCGCACGCCGAGATACTGCCAAGATCGGCCAATGACTCGGTTCATTTTCAGCAACGCTTTGTGTTCCGTGCGAGCATATGACCGACGTGTGTGCGAGGGCAAGTCTCTCACGTGTTGGCATCGATCCCGTTTGCGGTATTCACGTGCACCCACGTTCGCAAATTCTCGTAATCGCGACCTCGCCGTTGTTGCGTCGGGAAAAACGGGACGAGAGAGCGTTTACGAGATTACATTCGCGCGGCGAGAAACACATTCTCGCGGCTTTACGTTTCATCTAAGTCCGATACCGACGGTATATATATATTCACAATTAAAATCTTCTTCTCTCTCGCGGAGATTAATTTTTTTTTTTTTTTTCAACACGCGCGATGGTGAAATTGTACACAGCTGATTCTCACAGTTCTCACCCTCTTTGACGACTGGGTCACTCAATTGGGCGTGTCTTTAAGTTTCGGGGGAGATTTTTGTATATTTTTTTCACACATCACACAAGATTTACGAGGTTTTTGTTATTCGTAACATAAACATCCATGTTTCAAATATTTTTTTAAAGAAACAACAATAATAACAACTTTGTTAGAGATATGTTTTTGAAATGTTAATTATTCACAATATAATATTTCTCTTTGTAATTATATTGTTTTAATAAACGTTCGGCACAAGTGGTCCGATCATTGGACATTTATCTCGTGCGCCGTACGCGAAGAGATTTTTTGATTATTCAAGTAGAATTTTAACCATTCAGAAGTGACCTGTCCTCTTGAGTGTTAAATAACACATATTGGTTATGTTATTTTTTGCAGACGATGTACGATACTCGGATTGCGTGCTACAGCGTTTTACTGTTGCTCCTCGCTGCAGTGACAAGCGTGAATTCAACAAAATGCTCTCGGCTTATCGAAGGTGTTACCATGTCGCGCTCAAACGCCGAGGGAAAATTTCACTTCTTTTTGACGTTGTACAACAGGACCGAACAGGTTTACGCGTACATGCCGAACACGCGGTACAGCGGTAAGTGTGCGCAGTGTGCGCGGATGCGATACGAATTCGAAAAATCCGGAAAAATTTCGAAACCCGGAATATAATCCGATGATTGTAAATTCGCATCAGGTGTAACAAACGCGACCAAGAAACCGATGAAACACGCCGAGACGTCATCGGACAGATACAGACAATTCTGATTGTCGCGGGGCTCTGAAACGCGCGCGCGCGCGCGCGCATTGATTCTCCTTGCGGCGGTTCTACGACTTTAGCAATAATTGCGGCAATTACCGAAGATCCAGCCGTAAATCTTTAAGACCGAGAAGCTTTCTGCTTGACTGTCGCCGGTCTGATCTTCCAATCAGCGAAAAGTCTCTCGGCTTTGGATTGAAAGATCGGGGCGAACGGGGATTCGGAAAAAGAGAGATACGGGCGACAGAAAGACCGAAAAGGTCATTTCGCCTCGAAAATCGAGATAAATGCCGGAGTTGAGTTGCAATGAGAACTTTGACCGATTAGCTTTGTGGCGCGGATTGGCGGTTTTGATCCCTTTGTCGCCGAAACCAGGCCGTGTGGATGATGAACACCGTTTGTGTGACTGTTTCTTGACAAAAACGACAACGAATTCGTCAAATTTGAAATAATTGTTCTCGATTCAATTGAAACTTTTCGATCGGTACGGTATTGTACGTCAATGTATTTCTCGAGACAATTCTGTGTGAAATGTTAGAAATTTTAAATTAAATTTAATTGAATTCTCGTGTGCCCTAGTTTTTTTTCTCTCTCGAGACATAGTGTTGAATGGAAAAAAAAAAAAAAAACGCAAAACAAAAAAACGCATCGCGCGATGCGCGCATTTAATTCGAGCAGATAGTTAAAATTCTCTCTGTGCATTCGCATTTTCGCGCTGCGACCTAAGCGAGTTTCGCGTCCGCGTTTTTTGTCGATGTCGCATCCGCGACAAATTTCCCCGCGGAAACATTTCGGTCCTTCGCTATATCCAGTCGATAATCCGATGCAATCAACGTTCACTGTTTCGCTTCGCGAAACTTTACTCGCCTCGCGCATGACACCTCCGATATATCCACTAACGCATGCAAATTTCGTGGGTCCGATGAATTAATGCGTTACGTAACGCGCCCGCTGGCGGTAAGCCAGGTGCGAGACGCCGCTGCGAACGGATTCTCTCTCACAGTAGCCGGGTCCAGTGAAATTCTATTAAACACGCTCGCCGCCGCCGCCGCCGCCACGTTCATCTGGAAAATCATCTGCCGCGGACCATGCGATATATTTTAAAGTTTATCACGTATATATCAGTTTATCATGTATTTGTTATTTTTCGCACCTTCGTCATTTTCAACGAAATAACATAAATGTCAAAAATTTATAATAACAACAACATTCCCGGACATTATCACATTTGCTAAACGCAAATTTTATTTGTTTATATATCGCTTCAACGAAATGAAAACTTGTCGCTTGTGTTACGCGCAAGTGACGTCAGTCACTTTCGTGACAATTGATATGTGTCGACGCACACGTATGACGCGCGGTGACGAACATATGTATGTACGTTACATGGTTCGCCCGCGAACCAGACATCGGTCAATCGCACACTCCGCCATTCTCCGATTAGATTAAATCTCAAACTGCGAGACTCTGGAAATTTATTCATCTCCGTTTTTTTAGAATCAAATCACGCGTCCGTCGCGTAATTCGCGCGAAATGATTGTTCTTCTTCCCGGATTCGAATTTGTTTTTCGTACACAGTCTCGTTGCGCTGAAGCGCTCGGTGGTTGCGTGGGAAAAACGATACCCCCGATGAAGGTCTCAGTTTAACTGCGTTTTTTTTTCTTGCCTGGTTAATTCTTCTAATTCAGGGTTATGAGAATGATCGTGCGAGAGGTGAACGCGGACACCGTGACTCATTATGCGATCTCGCGACAAAAATTTTGAATTGCGATATAACTATACGACGGTTCAAAAAAAAAAAAAAATAAAATATCGAACAAGATAATTTAATCAATGATCTTCAATTTGATCTTGTTAATTCAGTTAGATACGAATTATGAAGACGCGGCATATCGCGACGGATTTCGAGACAATCCGCGTGTCTGAAAATTGTGCGCTCTAGTTTTTGTCACGATCGAGAACAATAGAATCTCTCAGAGAGATCGCAATAATATAATCTTAGATCAGCAGCGATCTTAGACAGGAATCTCAAGGAACTTCGGAATGACATGCAAGTCTTACACGAGTAAACAAAGAGACGCAGAGTCGAAGAAGACCCAGAATATCAGAAGCCATAAATGGCTTGTAACACAGCTAAGTATTACTTCCTATGATATAAAGAGTGACCTACGAACGGACAACCTTGCGACTACATAAACGTGGTTTTTTTTTTTTGTGCAGCGCGCGATGCGTCCGAATCGAATTTTCTGTCTATAATTTTCCTCCACGTCACGCACTCTTTTTCGATTTCGTTTATTCTATTTTCTTTTTTCAAAAAAAAAAAAAAAAAAAATCATTTCGATTATTACTTTCTGTCATATCAATCGTGATCGATCTGTACGTAATAAACGCTCGTCGTGACAGAGAAAGAAATCTCTTTGAAAGCAGCGCTGAATTCACGATGTGTATGTGTGTATGTGTGTGTGTGTGTTTCGTGTGTTTAATCCTTGCTATAAATAGCACCCGGTCGGCCTGATGTATTTCTATTCCCGCGAGAGACGCGAATATTCATTCAATATACGAAAACCGACACGTATCCGTACACACGTAGTTTTTTGATACATCGTGTTTGCAAAACACGTATTGTGCGTGTACGCGATAAATTTTGATAAACAACATTTCTGAAACATAAAACTGTGCGCCGCGTATGTAAGTTTTTTTTTTAATCCAAAATACGTTCTGTTTTTTTAAAAATCGATATCGGAAAACGTCGGTGCTACTCACCATCATCGAAAGTAATTAGTTTCTGACATTTGCAAAAACCGTTTTTTTGAGTTATAATACGTTTTTTTTTTCATTGAGAACGTCGGTGCTGTCGAAATTAATTATTTTCCGACATTTGCAGCAAACGTTAAGTTTCTTTTTTCGCCTAAAGAGAAAAAAATAGAATTTTGCATGTGCAAAACATATTTCGTGACTGTGCGTTATAGCGCAATGTTAAATAGTACAAATATGTAGAAAGCGCCAATTATTTCAGTGATCCTGAAGTCCGATAATTCTGATCAGGCGCATCGGAAATTTCGAAGATTTCTCATATCCGCCGAGGCCGAAAACATGAATGAGACGGCCGATATAGGCGTCTTCGATCTCGAGGACGATACGATGACCAAGTTCGCGGATAACTGCCCGAACACCATCGTGGAAACGTCCAAAATTGACAAGGAGGAAGTGTCGATAATCTGGAAAAGTCCCGTTGAAGCCAGTGGTTGCGTGCTTCTCAGGTAGAAAAAAAATAACATACTTATATTAACATCCTCAATATATAGCATTCCTAATTAATCAGGAATCTCAAAGAAATAAATCACATTATAAAAAATATACATACGTATCGCAATCGTGTTTGTTTTGATTTTTCCGTTGCAGAGCCACAGTGGTGGAGGCGCCAAACATATGGTACATGGACGACTCGAACTTGGTTCGCACTATGTGTCCGGACTCGAAAGCGGAAGCCGACGATCAGGGTCCAGTTCTGGACGAGTGCTGCGCCTGCGACGAAGCCAAATACGAAGTCATTTTCGAAGCTCATTGGAGTCGCAATACTCATCCAAAGGTAAGAAAAACTTTTCAAATAATCAAAGTACCGCGTCGGGATGTTGTTCATTATTTTTTTTCTCTTCTCGCAGGATTTCCCGAGAGGTCTGTCGATTCGATTTTCAGACGTCATAGGCGCGTCGCACACGGGCGAGTACAGATTCTGGCAGAACAACGAAATGGCCAGTATAGGATTGCGACAAGTGGCCGAGCTCGGTGCCACTCGGAAATTAGAATCCGAATTGAAGGACCAGAGCGACAAGATAAGGACCATCATCAAGGCGAGAGGCATCAGTTATCCGAACGTGACCGGTAAAACTTTCGCCGTTTTCCGCGTGGACCGCAAGCATCATCTGATGAGTTTGGTATCTATGATTGGTAAGACACATCTCGTTATTTATAAATAAATGCGAAACAAAATTTACGTTTAATTGTGATATGAAATAATTTAATTTTTTTAGTCCCGTCTCCTGACTGGTTCATCGGTGTGGCCGGTTTGGAGCTTTGCCTGTCGAATTGCACCTGGATAACGAACAAACAATTGAACTTGTACCCGTATGACGCCGGCACCGACAGTGGCATTACGTATTTGGTAGGGTAAATCGTAATAAAAAATTTCTTTCCCCGATAAAAAAATCACGCGTTTATTTACACGCGTTTATTTACACGCGTTTGCTCGACGCGTTTTTTTTCGACGCGAAATTACGACTGTAATTACTAACCAACACTTACATGTAGATTTATAGATTATTAATTGCTGCATATATCTCGTGATTACTAGTCGCCCGATTCGCCGACGGATCCGCAAGAACCGATTCGGCGAATAACGTCGACGTATCCGAACGACTCGGGATCGCCCTTTTATGATCCTTCTGGTCTAGACATGAAACCCCTTGCGAAGCTCTACTTGAACCGACAGCGATTGTACGAGAAGACCTGCGAGAACACCATCGATCCGCTGGCTGATACAGGTGCAGTGAATTCAAATTGAAAAAAAAAAAAAAAAAAAAAAAAACTAGCAACAGTATCGTTGCAACACATTTTCCAGAAAATGATATTGGGTTTCTTGAATGTGTGTGCTTCCTATATATTCTATATAGTTGCATGATAAGTTTATATATGCGGTGTGTGTGCGTAAAACACACTATATATTTATTTATATAAAATATAAATTAAAAATATGTTTGTCTAGGTTTTGGATCTATATACGATCTAAATACGAGATTTTAAAATATGTGCACAATTTATTGTTATCACATGTAACTGAGGAAAAAATTCGACGGTTCATACAGAGGCTTGCAAGGTGACAAGTTGGGCAGAATGGGGTCCGTGTTCGGTTACCTGTGGAACTGGCACGCAATTGCGACAACGCCAGTTTTACGACGAAGCGGCTGCAAATGCGAACAAATGCAACACTCTTGTTACGGATCGGAAGGTTTGCTACAACCCACAAAACCCGCACTGGTAAAGGACTTTACTCGCAATATAAAAGAAATAACTTTTATTTTAAAGGATAATTAAAATTTTAATTTTAATATAAAAGTACTTATGACTAACGTGAAAAGTAAAATGTAACTATAATCAAATCTAATAATTAAGTAACTAACATTTCTTTCTCAAATTAAAAAAATTTCACTGTGAAATAAGTAAGGTTAAAACTCTCAGATTTATATTTGGAAAATATAAATTAAATCTCTTATTTAACTATAATAAAATGCTCGAATAAAAGAATTATTTTAATTATCTTTTAAAAAAATTATATTTTGCAATGACAAGTATTTTTAAGTCTGTTGTCAAACTGATTTCTCTTGCGATTTGCGTCAGTAACGGTCGTCGAGGCGGACTGGTGAACACTGACAAGTGCAAATTGTCCGAATGGACAGATTGGAGCTCGTGCTCGTCGAGCTGCGGCGAGGGCAGCAAGACACGGTCGAGAAACTTCCGGCTGAGGAAATATCGCAAGTACTGCAGGGCCGAGCCAAACGGACCGCAGCTTCAACAGTCGATCGACTGCGAAAACGCTCCTTGCAATGGCGAGGACCCGGAAGAGGTAAGACAACGATCAAAGTTGGATGATCATACTGAGGACTATGTCAGTGAGGCAGCGGACGAAACCGAGGATATGAACGAGGAATGGCTGCAGGTACGACGCAACTATCTATTCGGATCCGTGCGAAAAAAAAAAATTCGCGTAACGACTAATTATTATAATCTCTGACAAATATCGAGCGAAGGAGTTTTCTTTTTTGTAAAATGCACGCTCTCTAAAACGAGAGATCAACGAGATAATTAAAATGATTAGTTTTAATTCACATAACAAAAAATAACACTCTGCACTTAATATGTGATAAGTTACTAAAAAAAATTAATTGCATTACTTTTTTGAAAACAAAAACAGACTAAACACAACAAGTCTGGAAGATATAATAAATTATTTAAAATTAAAAAACATAAATTACTACTATACTTTGAAAAACAAAGAGACATAGTTTGAAAAATACGAGGCTTAAATAAGTTCCGCTCGATATTTATTGGACCGAACTCGCAGCTTTGTGCTAGAGTTTAAAATCACTCAGCTAGATCTAACGGCGACAGCTTCGCACGAGTAAAATCGACATACCTGCACCATTTCATCATCTTATCCATGACACCGTCACAAGTCACAAGTCTGCACCTCGACGTACGAAAAATATTGTTTACTAATCGTAAACGAAAGAAAAATGTGAGAAACGTAAATTTCGCTTTATTTGATCGCGGTCATTTTGCTTCTCGAACATGATGATCATCGATTTACATTGATGATCGCAGAAGTGCCCAAAGGATCGCTATTCCGAATGGAGCATGTGGTCGCCGTGCAGCTCGAGCTGCGGACCGGGTGTGAAATTGCGATCCAGACTGCCGATGAACAAATTTTGGGACAAGGACGACGAGGAGTGCAAGGTGCAGCAGGCGTCGTGCACTGCCGAGATTTTGAGCTGCGATTTCTCGAAGGAGGACGCGGAACGTATGTAAACAATAGATTTTTTATCGGTAGACTGCGGAGAAAATTTCGATCTTAAATTTTATAGTGAAGCGCTCTTTAAGAGAGACTTACTAAATCTCTCTCTGGAATACGTACCTGCTGCCTCGATGATCTGCGAAGTAAATCATCAATCTATAAATTGTTGACTTTCTACGATTTGTTTGCAAAGAGATTCATCAAATGCCTCGGTAGTATATCTGCTGGTAGCGCGTTCCGTTTCAAGCAAAAATGAAGCGATTTCTGATTCGAGTCCTGGTCGAAATAATTGTTTTCGCATCAAATTTTCTCTATCAATTGACATTTGATACTGTGTTAGCTGAGTTTTTATTACACGCAGATAAATTAGCGGAGGCGCAGGTGCGTTCTCCGATGCGCTCGCCGTTAGACGACATCCTTCCGATGTTTAACTACAGCACCGACGATAGCACGCATGAGATATTAACAAAGTATCTAACAAACAAAATCGATCACGTTACGTTTACTTGTGTCTGTTCATTTCATCCCCGAGCGTTGGGGAACGGTTCCCCGCGCGTCTCATTGTGTCCGCGTTGCGTCTCTCTCTCTCTCTCTCTCTCATCATATCACTGTGCGTCGAAATGTCACCACTGATTACAGAGATCTGTAGCGAGCCCATGGAGAAAGGACATTGCAATTCCAATATATTGCGAGCTTACTTCGACAAACAATCCGGTCGCTGTCATTTGTTTAGCTATTCCGGGTGCGACGGTAACCGAAATAATTTCCCGACCGAACAGGATTGCAATGCCGTCTGCGGCAATTTCCAAAGTAAGTTGATCCGACTGTTTTGATTTCATTTTTTCATCTCAAAAGTTGTGCTTTTAAAATTTTTTTTTATACTGTTTTTTTTTTTTCATTTTGTGTCCATTGACACGTTCATCGTGTGTGTGTGTGTGTGTGGAGCTACGGCTCTTTGTTCGTTAAAAAATTAATCTTTAATTACACTTTGCACACGCTTACTAACCGATTTGAAGGAGAATTGAGGGCGAATCAGACGGCAATAATGAAAAACTTTAAGGTATCGCTTAGCAGCGTCCTCAGCTATCACATTCCCGTGCAGGAGCAGCGCAGGACGAAAGCGAAGAGAGCGCACGGTGATCATTTATTTATTTATGCAAACGACGTTTCTCTCTCATCGAGCCAACGCGTGCATATATATACAGGGTCCGCCACTTAAATCCGGACAAATTTGAATTTGACATTCCCATCATATTAGAATGCAGCAGTAGGTGCCATATGACCTAAAGATAGGTTAGAGACGTCGATAAGACATTAATAACCTTAAAATGGCCGAGT
>NW_018020664.1:152171-157522 GCF_002006095.1 Pseudomyrmex gracilis
ATAAAGCAGTTTATTTATGTTTTTTCATATTTTCTGTAATAAACAACTTTTTCGAGAAAAAAATTTTTGTCCGGATTTAAGTGGCGGACCCTGTATATATATATATATATATATATATATATACATATATATTCATTTTAGAAAATTTATATGTATTATTCCTAAAATAATACGCACCCGGTATAATCTTTACCTCGCTAAAAAGTCATCTCGCGTTATCCTTTACAGAGGAGAATTTCAAAGGTATTCAGACGGGCAGTCAGATAATAGAATCAATCGAGAATAAAGATTGCGAGATGTCCGAATGGTCCGAGTGGTCGGAATGCAGGAGCTGTCGTGGATTCATGATCAGTACCAGGCTTGTTGTGGTATTTTTCTTAAAACATAAATCACGTGCGATATTCTTCGGAGTACGACTTGTACGCTCGAAAAATCACTCATTCTGTTTTGCAGAGTCCATCCAAAGGCGCAGGCAAGAGCTGTCCGAAGAAACTCTTCCGTAAGAAAAAGTGCAACAAGAGACCGGAGTGTTGTGAGTGAATTAATTTATTGTCGTATCGAGATCTAAGCAAAATGTTCTCCGCAAAAAAAAAAAAAAGAAAAATTGAAATTTCCAACGAAATTTTGCAGCTTTACAAAGAGACGGAACACGTCGGCGATTTCATCGAGACAAGAATAACGAAGTCGAGAACGATGGTAAATTCTCGTAATTGGAACGTAAAAATTTATATTGTTCGCAAATTTGTTAAATTTGCATTACCAGTTTATTTGTCAAAACTATCAAATACTTTCGTTTCAGTGGATTGTAAAGTAACACAGTGGTCGACGTGGTCGAAGTGTAGCAAGACCACTTGCGGCGAGGCGTTGCAAAGCAGAGTCAGAAGCATTATGGTGAAACCGAAGGGACCTTGGGCGAAACTCTGTCCGGCTTTGGCGGAACTCAGGAAGTGTCCCAGGACAAGCAATTGTCCGCAGTAACGCGTACCTGTTTTCACTTATCGTCTTAATTGGTCTTAAGAGAATACTGGATACCTGTACCGGATACCCGACGATGGATACCTGTAAATCGACAGAGCATCCGAATTTCTCCGTATTTACTGCATGAAAAAAAAAAAAATGAAAAGCGCTTCTACAGAGGCAAAAAAGATTAAAATGTGAAAAACTATATATAGTGTTTCTTAAAGCGAATGTATTATATAATGCTCTTTTCGAACTCTTCCTTTCGTGCGCAATGACAGCATATGGTAGCGTGTATAGTCATCACGAACATCGATTGTTTCATAATATTCTTTTATGTCGCACGTTTCTTAGATGACGGAGTCAAAGTTTACGTGTCTAGAGCTTAGAAACAATTCTGCAATGATGAAAATTAAATTATAGCAAACTGTATTAAGTTATAGAAAACTGTTAAATAAAAAATTTTTACTCAGTTCCGACACTCTAAGGAGATTATCTAGAGAAATCTTAGCACTATTCATTTATTGCTTTTGTGAAAGCAATTTTCATTTGCGTAGCAAGTACGGAGAAATTTCAAATCTTTCGAAACGTCAGTTTACAGATTTCTATTGCCGATATTCAATATCGTCTTAAGATCCGTTTTGAGCAAAGATCGAACGTCGAAAGTGATCCGCACACGATGTGTCTCGGATCACTGATTTCATTGTGTGTGCGTGTGTGTGTGTGTGTGTGTGCGCGCGTTCACACAGTTCTTCTCAAATCAATTATAATAAAAATCGTATAATCGTAATTTAAAACTCACAGAACGTGTGTATAGGACGACTTATAAAGCTAAATGTGTAGATATCGAGATATTGATAAATATGAGAATTTATATACATCGCAGAGTTATTAAAAAAAATCGCACTGGACGATGAATGAACTTTGGTTCTTGCGTAAAGAATCTACGAGGTTTATGAAAATAAATAGATGTTTTTTCTCAAAGATATTTTTATTTAAGATAAAAATAACTCTGACAGCAAAATATAAATAATCTCGATGAGATTTATGTTGCTGAAGAGAAAGAGATGTTTTTATTGTGGAAATTTGTTTTTTTTGTCTTCCAGTGCGATTTACTACGCACATAAAAATCGCACCGCGTCACCTCGTGACGACCTTTGGCGACGATTGTTTAATAGTGTATTCGAACGGGCGCAAAATTGCGTTTTTTTTTTTTAATCACCTATTTCAAAAACTATATATATATACGTGTGTCTGACTATACATATACATATATATAGGTGTCTAAATATACATGTCATACATCAGCAGACTCGCGCGTCACTTCTTTAGCTTTCAAGACCACACGTTCGCATTCCAATGCATCGTTCAAACTGTACTTAGAAGTTACTTTTTTTGCGCAAATATGTCTTGTAGAACGCAGGAAAGACGAAAAAAAGAAAAAAATCATTTTGTGAAAATAACATTTTTATTTTTACACGTATATTCACATGTTATATTCACAAATTTCACATGTATCATTACAGAGATCTCAAAGTAAGACCAAAGTTTATAAGTTACATAGCTGAGAAGAGACATTAATATTCTAAAAATAAAAAACCATATGTTATAGAAATGTATACAATTGTAACAATGATGTAGATATACACATTATCGATAAGCTGTTCGTTTAATATTTAACGAGAGATGATTTTTATTATGAACTTCTATCTTTCTTGACAATAATGAAATTGTAACGTGTAGTACAAAGTCCTTATCCTTTTGTATAAGATTATTATATATGTACACACATATATATACATACATATATATATATATATACTTATAATATATTCACAAAACAAAAATATAATCAATACATATATTCAAGAGGTAATCAATATAAAAATATATCATTACTTCATAGATGTACAGAATTTATTTTCTTTAAATGGATAACAGCGCGATGAATTACCGCAGCAATTTTCAACCAGTGTGTAAACGAGAAGATCCACGTTCGCAAAATGAAGAGATGAAAAAATCACTGATTCATTTATATCATTCTATACGTAACTCATTAAGACAAAATAAATTTTACGCGTTATTATCTCGGCTAGTCACATATTAGATGCATCTGTAACTATATGTCAGTCTTGTCTTTGTTACACACAGAACCATCTTCACTTTTGTTCAACAAAGGACTTATTAAGAATGAAACGAAGTTCTTCTTTGATGGAATTTGTTGAATCGTGCCCGCATCTCTCATCATTTCCTCTATGATGCTCTGTGCTTTATTCTACGCATTAAATGAAACAACAACCACACATTAATTGATTGTTTCCTATATAAAAAAAAAAAAAAACAAATCTGTTAACTTTATGGATTTGAAGAAAAAAGCATTCCTCACGCGAGAGAATTTACCTCAACATTGTCATTCAGATTAATGATCACTTTGACTTGGTGTTTCTTATTCAACCATTTCACCATATTCTTCGCTTTTATCCGTACGTCGTGTTCGGCAATTTTCGCGGACAAGTAAACAATCTTACAGTCTTTGAAGTTTTCCTTGTTCTCCTTGGACTTTTTACTATCTTTGACGTTCTCGACTGCTTCCGTAGTTTCCTCCAACAAGGTGGAACTGCTGCTCGCCAGTTTGTACAGCGGTCGCTGTGTTTTGCTGTTGAAATCCTCAACTTTGACGAGTGTGAGATTACGGCGTTTCGCCAAACGTTCGGCTTCCGCCAATACGGTCACGGTCATCGAGTTGTCCGGTAACAGCAGCGTGATCTTCGGCACCGGTACCGTCTTCGGCCTCGGTACCTTTTTCTCGGAGCTCTCGGTGCTGTCCTGTTTGAACTTCTTGTTGTACGGTTGACACCGATAAACTTGAAGTGTCTGCGTCACGCAAACGCGACTGGAATTCTGAGCGAGACATACGGATCGCCGCAGAACCGTCAGCAACCATCCGAAACCAACCATAATTCAGAACTCTTTTCTATCTGGCCAGAGACAAACATAACCTTACATAACCTAAAACCTAAAACTGTATTTTAACTCTACATGCGTCGCGCTTGATGACACATAAGAGCAGACGAATACGGCGTTCCAAACTTCACCGGTACTAAAAATCCATAGTTTACGTCACGTTTATTATATATTTTCAGTATTGACAGCAAATATTTTGGCCCGTGTCTGTCAAATTTTTTTCTTGCTCTTTATTTTTATTTTTCTTATCAAAATGTGTATATGTAAAAATTGTACACGTATTTTATTTTTAAATGCAAAAGTGTATTATTGATCCTATTCAAAGATTTGCAAAGAGGCAATATTACTTATTCGTCACTATTAATGATAAGATATCAATATTAATAATTCTATCACGATATAATTTGCATTATATAAATGTTAAATAAAACATTTATAAATGTTAAATAAAACATTTAATCAAGAAATTAAAATCTCAAGAGCCGGATGCGTAATATGTATTTTTAAACGTAAATTAATTCCTTGAACATATACGTCTTAGTTTAATTTGCATCTTGTATATATAAATAATCTTTATTTACTCTCCTGTGAAATGTAAAAAAACTCATTGCAAAAGACACCTTGGCCAGGAGTTGAATCCGGACTTTTCGCACTCGCTTTATCACAGAAGTGCAGTCGCTTTATTACATAATTATTTATGTATGCGAAGTGCAAATTAAACATTCAATAAATTTTAGAATTGACCTCAATTCGAATTGCGTTTGGTTCTTAGGGCTCTTATTTCTTAATTAATTTGGGATATTATAAAGAGAGCTTTTTATGAAAATATTCGTTAAAAAGAATTAACATCTCTCATGTTACGTGCAATTTTCCTCTATGCGTGACACACTTTTCCGCGTGGCACACAGTTCGCTGCTGGAAAATCATATGAAATTCAGACTCGGTGTAAAACTAGCGCGAAAATCCGTCCCTGGAATAAAGCAAAACGGTATTTTGCACAAATATTCATTATTATTTCGCCAAACTTCCGCATTGCATACGCAAAGTACACATGCGCATAGTTCTCAAGAGATAAGTTTGTCATCTTGTCCATCTCGCGTCGTGTCCTGTTTCGCAAAATTTCACGACGCGTGTCTGCTCGCGAATCAGTAGGAAAAACCCATTTCGAAGCATGGCATGAGCGGCCAAAGTAGAGTGGATTTTATTACGCAAGAGAACGAACTAACATTATCAATACCTCAAGGCAACGAGGACTGTTCTTTTCTTTCCCTTCTCGTTCGTAAGACGAACGTTTATAAGAGAACAATCCTGACAAATTGTTGTCGTAACTGAAGTTAAGATCTGCAGTCCGAGATTTGGAGCACACAAATTCTGTAATTTTCAACTGAATTAATCACTGAACTGTTTGTTTTTTTTTTTTTTTTTTTTTT
>NW_018020664.1:157663-174084 GCF_002006095.1 Pseudomyrmex gracilis
TATGCTTCATAAAAAAAAAAAAAAAAAAAAAAATACTACTATCGCAACGACGCGTGCGAATCGAGAAAACATTGCCAGCGGATTCCTCTTGTTTCAAAAAGTACAGTAGTTTTATTTTATCAATAAATATTACACGACAAAATGCTTTCAAGTGATTTTTGAAGAGTGTTTCAAAAGATGCTGGACACAATAAAGACTCGTAGCTTTATAGAAGAAAATTTAGGATTAAATAAAATTTATATTTAATTAAATGAAACGTGTAAAATTTATATTACACACAATATATTGATGTAAATGGAAGATCGAAACAATGGTGCCGTCTTACAACTGTAACAAGTTTCGTGAAGTTTACGGCTGTATAATTGTTATGGAAATAGGATCATGCAAAGCGCCTTTTGTCTTTTCACGAACAATAAAACGCACCGACATGAAATGATGTTACGTGACGTAAAATACTTCGTTACGCATCGCAACTTGATTTCTAGAGCGCTAAACTTTCCTTCTTAAGAATGTCATTCGTTTCCTTAATATTTCTTTAAACCTGACTTTTTTTTTTTCTTCAACACGCGCGTTTCCACGTCGCGTCGCTTCCATTATTTTAAACAAGCTTGCGCAACGCGTTTCGCGCATTAATTCCATTAATTACAATAGTTATTTTTTTTTCTTTTTTTTTTTTTTTTACGTAACAGAAGAAAAAAAATCGTCGTGTCACTCTTATTCCCCGACCGGCTTACGCACTTACTCTGCGATATATTCTTTTTGACGTGTTAATTAGTTTTCTTTCTCCGCTTTTTGCAACTTCGAAACGCGATTGATTAACCATCGCGCGTGACGCGGATAGATTAGTTATACCACATATCGTTAGAATATGTGTGCGCGTGTGTGTGTTTTTTTACGACTCGCATTTGCTTCGTGCAAAAACGGAGGCTTTATTGTTTTGGAAAAATAGATCACGTGATTGTCTCGGCACGAGGAGTCCGAGAAAAGGTGAGTTTACGCGCGCACTCGGGCGGTCAAGTGATGAGAAAAGTCTTGCGCGATCTTGCATCACACTGGCACAATCCATTTTAATGCGTTTGCAACCTTGAGGTGGTGGTTAACCGATAGCATTGTCTCGCGAAAATAAGATAAATTATAACGATATATACGCGCGTGTACATATACATATTATATGAGAACGAGAGTATATCATTATTCATCGGCGCACAGAATTGTTCCAACTCCCCGTGTGTGTGCGTGTGTGTGTGTGTGTGTGATATTTTTTAAAATTCAAGAAAATAAACTTCTATACTACTTTTTATTTGAAAGAATTAAATTGATTTATGATTATAAGTGGGACGATAATGATATGCTTTCTAAACACACGCGTTATTGAAAGAAGATTGAAAATCTATCTCATATAGACTAGTAAAATAAGCGACGCGAAAGCAATAATTACATTATTATTATTATTACCTATCAATACGTTTGTCAAATGACCAACGCATTAGTAATGCGTGCGATGTATACACTGTGTTTATACGAGACGCGCGGAGACGCGGTGTGTATAAAACCCGAAGCGCGCAAAAAAATCTCTTTCCGACCGCTTTTCCCACGGTAGTTCGTAGTGAGCAAAGCATTACATCGTGTGTACTTATTGTTAGTCACACTAGCTCGAGCGGGCGCACGTGTATATTTGCGCCCCCTCCCCTCCCCCCCCGGACTTTGACTTATACAATGTAAATTTATACACGGCGCGTTGTGAGAACACATCGCTTTGTTGTTGACGGGAGAGATGCGAAAACAATTGCGGACACACAGAGGAGAGATTTTCCGAAGAAGATGCGCGCGCTCGCGCGCGCACTTATAGAGACATGTAAAAAAAAATTACTATATCTAGCCTGACGCGAGCAGGCTGAATAGAATGTTTTTTATCGCGTTTATTGGCGTTTTTGTCGAGCGAGTACTTGTCGTTTCTCTCATTTTTGTGTCCTTAAAGCAACTGGTGCGTAATAACGCGCATTACACATACGTCCCCCATGTACACATTATCAATACATATTTGTGTGTGTAAAATTTTTCATATATATGCGTGCGTGTGTGGGGCACAAGCGAAAAAGAAAATTCGAGATAAGAAGAGAAAAGAGGGAATCCAAATCTGCGTACATAATCGGAGATATATACGCGCGTATACTCCCTGAATACGCGACACACGAGTATCGCGGAAAAGCAGATAGAACAATCTCACCTAGTTCGGGGCGCGGCCTTTCCCTTTCGGTCTATAAAGCGACTAGCAATCCACTTCCACTGAACATTCGCTCGCTATACTCCCGTTATTCCGTTTACTCCCGTCATGTTGCTGCTTATTTTCGCAGGTGAGTGCGACACATCGCGCAAGATAGAGGAAAAAAAATCAAAACTACAAAAAAAAAAACAAAAAAAAAACAAAAACAAAAAACAAACTTCACGGTGTAAAATCGCTTGCGGCGCTGTTAAAAAAAAATTTTTTTTCCTTCGATCGACGTATTTTCTCTGTGAAAAGCACGCTGCGAAGTGTGTACGTGCGACGATGCGTATTTCATACGCGTGTGCTTCTTAATAAACGACAGGTGTGTTTTGTGCGAAGAGGACAGAGATCTGACGTTTGAATTTTTGGTGAAGTTTATTTTGCGAGAGAACGGGGTTGAAAACCAAACAAAAAACAAAGAAAGAAGTATTTCAGAGATTTTTATAATACACGGGCGAGAAAAATGAGAGAAGAAAGTTTTGCATCGTTCTCGATAAAAGCAACCGTCGCGCGTGTAGCAGTTCACACACATTTTTAATCTAAATAACGTAAAAGTGTGTATATAAATACTCTATATCATACATACGTTAATATCATCTCTGTTTTATGATTTACATCTAAATTGCATATAAATTAGTAGCTTATAATTTCCATTATCATACGTTGATGATATATTCAGGAAGTTACCTGGGGCGGCAGTAATCTCTTTGATATTTTTCCGCGACATGTATGTGTGCAATTTTATGGATGAGCGCGTTTCGTTTTGCGCGATCGAGTTATTATTATAGTAAAATTTTTGTGTGTTGCCATCTTTTTATAGTGCTACGTTACGAATTTTTGTATAAAAGAGATACCGAGAATGCAAAAAGTTTGCAATGTATTGCCGCGCTCGCATATGCACCGCTCGAGAAAGCAAGAGTGAATGGATACGATCGCTTGTGGTTAAAGCGGAAGTTCGCGCACAAATCGACGCAGGATTGAAAAGTGAAAACTGCCAGTAAAACAGTATGTCACAGTAATACTGGTTTAATGTCGCGCGTATTGCCAAAGCAGAAATATCAGACGGATAAAAATAACCTGTTTATTCGTTCGGGCTCACGCATAATGCAGCTAAAAATCGCTATAATTAATTGTTACGCAATGTAAACTTTGTACTTTTGTACACGTTTTATTTTATTATATATTATTTGTTATATTATGTTAATTATATATTATATATTACAATTTTATTTGTATTTATATTTATTAACATTTGTTTTCTCATTGCATAAATAAATAAAGGTAAAACGGATAGTGTAAAATATTTTGAATATTTAATTTTAACAACATAACTAGGATATTTGTGTTGTAGAAAAAAAAATTTTTATCTATCTTACATTATTGTTCTCTCTGGTTTCATTGGTTCTTTTATTTCAAAGTATCAAGTTATAAAGGGCAAGTTTCTCCGGACATTGTTAGAAGCATTTTTCAGGCTGAAACGCAATTGAATGTTTCTAATGAATCTTGATCCCTATCAGATTGCATGAGAAAGAGTAGTCGAGAGTGAAGGGTCGATGCCACGAATCATTTGCACATTGTCCCGATTACATGATTAAGCTTTAATTTGACGGCTCGAACGGATTAACCCTAATTTGCAATGGATTTCAGAGAGACAGAATTCGGACGGAAAACAAAGAAACGCAAAAACATTTCGAAAGAGCATATTTTTGAAAGAAACACGAGAACGATTATTTAATATTTTATTTAATATTTATTTAATATTTTGCGAACGGTTATTATCTTACTTAATATTTTCTTTGATGGTTTTTGATATGTAAATGTGAAAAGAGAATCGCAAATGTGTTTTACGCGAAGAATAAATCAAAATTACGATCTTGCGCTAAAAATACAACATTTTTCGTGGCACGCATCGAAGACGCGCAAAACTCGCGAGGCGTTAATTAGGTAGGATTTGTTAATCATACGCGCGTATACGTGAAATAAAGGATGTTACTTAATCGCGGCTTCCACCTAAGGACGCACACATGTAGTATTACTCAACGCAGGAAAAAAATTACTCATATCCGCGGTGTCTCACGGATTAACAAAGGAAAGAAAGCTGACCGGACTTGCGCGCATACTTTCCACTTGTTAAATCACCAAAGAAATTCATCGTTCGTCGTGTAATTAGCCTTCAAAAAGACGCCCAGTCACATTACAATATCCTGCGTTTCAGTTCGTTGGCAATCAAGTTCGTGTGCTTAGTTTGCGTGGAATTTTATCCTCTTTTTTTTTTTTTTATCGCGGCGGGAAGAGACGTCTGAAAAATATTGAAAGTAAAATCCGTGGGAAAAGTTTCTCGACTGCACGTTGCTCTTGTAACTTTCTCTATCTGCATTGCTTTCTCAGCGCAGTTGTGAGCGCGTTTCATGATTCGATTGGACAATATGTGAGAGACCTTCACAGTTTTAAATTATTCGATTAATAAAATATAACTAAAATAAAATATTAATAATTTATAACATTCACGTACACGCACAAGGCTGTATGTGACAACGTGTCAAGTTTGAAAATTGTAGGTTCGTAAAATTTTTACGCAAAGAGAAGAATACAAGTTTTTTTTTTAACAATTGAAATAACTAATTCTCGACAAATACGAGCCAAATATTTTGCAAGGTGTATTTGCGATAAATTTCACAAAAATGATCCGGAACGTTTCGAATATAATTTTAACTTTCGTCGGCTGACGAAATTTTTTTAACGTGTTTTTTTTCCTCTCTCTGCACATATAAAAATGAAAAGATTAATTGTTACAATAGTTTTTTTTTATTTTGGGATTTTTGCAGGTCTTCTGGCAATCTCCTCTGGCGAGGAGATCGCTGCCAAAAAATCGTCACCGGCCACCGCCGACGATATCGTCTTATTAGAGTTCGATATCAAGGATCCCGTCAAGAGATCGCCGATCTCGAGTGGCGGCGTTTACGGACCTCAAACCAGTCAATTTGTCATTCGACACGGCGATGACTCTCAAGAGGTATGAAATTATACAAGAGTACGCATTATGTTAAATTATCTCGGCGTTGTAAGAGAGAAACAGAGAGAGAGAGAGAGAGAGAGGGAGAGGGAGAGAGGAAGGAAGGGGGAAAAAGAGAGAAAGAGAGAGAGATAGAGATTAATCGTGCCGCGGAATGCTGAACGCCGAATGTTCTCCCCGTCGAACGTTCGGCATCGTTTTGTCGTCGGTCAACCATAACTATTGACCGCCTATCACCCACTAACACGGTCTGACTAACGGTCCATTTTTTCACGGTATTGGAAACGAATGGCGCGGCCCCACAAGAGGGACGCCTAGATCCGCTTTCAAGATCTAAACGTTCTGAAGTAGAACGTGGCGCAACGTGATAGCGGCTCGAGACTCTATTACTTTCGTTGCTTGCACGAGGATTTCTAGTTCACCTTCACTTGCACTTCGAGAATAACGAGAGATTGTATGGTTCCGTGTGCCGCACAAAAGCCGCGAAATGCCGGATGTTTCTTTCTTTCACTTTTGTGTCTTATGTATCACAAACGAAATTAATTTTCGCACGCTTTTACGAGCTCGAAAAATATATCGAGAGGAATAATATAATTATTCATTTCTTTTCACTTTCTTTTATGTTTACTTCTATAAATGATGCGCATATATTTGTAGATAGTTTTACGGAAACTTTTCTGCAAATCATTATTACTTGTAAATTAATACAAAGCAGAAAACAATTAAATTTGTTTTTTCACAAGAAAATTATTTTATGCCATATTGTTGCCATTTTGTGTTTTATTTTTCATATCTTTACTTTATTTTTTAAATAAATTTTTCACGTCGATCTAAAAAAAAAAAAAAAAAAAATCAA
Organism: Pseudomyrmex gracilis; assembly: GCF_002006095.1. Taxonomy (NCBI): domain Eukaryota; kingdom Metazoa; phylum Arthropoda; class Insecta; order Hymenoptera; family Formicidae; genus Pseudomyrmex; species Pseudomyrmex gracilis. The sequence goes on from NW_018020664.1 coordinate 163,799, forward strand.
CGTACCGGCGGATCCATATTCCGACGTATACGCGATCTATGTCTTCAAATGCCTCCTACGCGTTCGCTCGTGATTGCTCGGCAGCGCCGTACTCGAATGCAATCTCTCGCTTGCATAACTGGTAAGTTTGCACACCTTCTAATCACTCCGACCTGATAGAAACCGGTAGAACCACACCCACCCGACTGCAAAGCTCCCGTGTTTTATCAAATGTCGTACGATTATTACCTTACTTTTCCCGCGGCCTTGCGCGACCGTTACAACGCGAGATGATGACTCATTTTCGCGACCCTCACTTCTTTACGATTTCTATTGACTAATATTCGCCGCGGTAACAAGCTTGTTAATAAGACCAGTAACCTTCGGCGATTTATCGGAACTTTTTCCCCGTCAATTGTTGTTTGCACAATCAATCTCGTCATCACGACAGAAAAAAAAAAAAAAGAACAACGAATCGAAAGGGGAATCTTCTGTAAACCCAAATAAGTGGTTTAAAATTATATATAAAAAATGTACTGATAAAATACACTACACTTGATAATTGTTACTTCTTCCGATCTTGTTACTGTTTGATTAAGACGAACGTATCGTTGACACAAGAACTACTCGAATTTCAGCTTTCGCCGGAATACTTGGCCGTCTTGCGACAATTTACCAATACCGAACCGCAGGCGTACTCTCCGAGCAATGCGCCTCAGCGCAGGCCGCTTCCGGGTTACGCCAAACAGCAACAGGAATTGCAGCAGGCGTATTACAATTACCGTAAACCCGCTGTGGCACCGCCCAGACCGAGACCGCAGCAAATACACCCGCAGGCGTACGCCCAGGAAATAGTCGCGCCGATTCAGGCGCGCGGCCAGTCCGGAGCGTCCACGTATCAAGTGGAATCCTACAGTTCTTCACCGAAACTGAACAACTTCGAGCAAGAGTTGTTGCAACTGGTGTCCGCCAATCAAGCTCAGGAGTTCAATTTGATTCCGACAACACAGGCCAAGGGCTATTCGCAGCCAAGTTACGTCAAACCGACGGCTGCTCCGCAGTTACCCGAACAGTACCACATCGAGACCAGTCCACCCCCGCGCTATCCGCCGCAGCAGCGAATCGCGGCGACGTATCAGTCGGTCGAGCAACCGGTCCAGGTTCAGTATCAGACACCGCAGGCAGATTACTCGCAAGCAAAGAACGTTCAACCCTTCAGACCGTCCCCGCAGTACGACAGTTACGTGGATCCGGCACAGGCTCATGCTGATGTCGAAGCGAACGCGAGGGCACAGGCTCAGGCGGAGGCGCAGGCTCTGGCCTTCCAGAAGATCGCCCAGGAGTCGTATCAGAAGCACCACAACGCAGCTCTGGAGCAGATTAGAATTGATCACGAGCGATACAGACAGCAGAGCGCTCTGGAACAAATTCAGCAGGGGGAAACCGTGAGCCAGGCCGGACAGGCGCATAACGAGGGTCGGCTGGAGCCGAAAGATCCGGAGGCCGCTTACAGAGCGAAGTTGAAGGCGCAAGCGGCCGCCGAGGCCGCCGAGGCCAGAAGAATCCAGGCGGAGGCCGAGCAAAAGGCTCACGCCGAAGCTATACGTCAGGTCGAGGCTCAACAGCAAGCCCATGTGAGAGCGCAGGAGAAGGCTCATCACGACGCTCTGAACTTCGAGAGGAATCAGCTGCGCGCTCAAGCTCAGGCTCAGGCGCTCGCGCAGGCGCAGGCCGAGGCTCTGTACAAGGTGTATCAGCAGTCGCGCGCCAAGGCCAACAGCGAGATCCTGGCGGTTGCCAGAGCTCAAGCTGAAGCCAAGAAAGCGAATCCTGACGGCACCCCAGTCATTCAGTACCTCCTGCCCAACAATCCTAAGCTCCCGCCACCCAACAGTTACTTCACCAACGACGACGTGAACAAATATCAGGCTTCCGGTTCCACGTACGCTCCCCGAACTGTGACCAAGCCGGACGAATCCGATGATTCGCAGGAACAAGCTTACATTCAGCCAGTTATCACTCAACCGCGTCAAGCGCACAAGCTGAAAGCGCGGCCGACCGAATCTTCTGTGTACGTCACTCAATCGGGTCTCCTGAAGAAGTCTCCTGTCAAATCCATCACCATCGAAGAGGTCATCGAGCAAGATCAGTTGAACGTTCCTCAGGTTGTGCGAATTCCCTCGCCTAAGCATCAACAGACTCTGACGCAGGAAGAGCTGTCCGCTCTGATCAACGCCGGTTACAGCGTCACGCCGATATCGCAACCGGTTAAACCGACCCAGCCGACTTACGTGCCGGAGAACACTTCCGCCGATTATCAATTGGCAAAGAAGCAACGACCGGTTTTCAGACCGGAATACATCGCGTACGAGAAGACCGTTCAGCGGCCGCAAAAACCCATCAGGAAGAATGTCTCTGTTCCGAAACAGGACGGCGCCAGCGCGAGCGAGAAAGTCACTTTTCTGGTGCCTCTGGAACCCAGTTTCGGCACAAGACAACCATCGGTCAGGACTAGCGAGTAATTAGGCGCTTTTATTGTCGTCGGGAAAAATTAATGACGAAATTAGAAAGTTGAACGTCGGATTTTCTTTTTCGAAGCTTATTTTTCTCTTGCAGTAAGTGTCATATAATTTTCTTTTCCGATTAAAACTCGTAAATAATATGCGATAAAAAAAAAAGTTTAAAATAAATGAAGTTACTTTTGGTTGTCTTTTTTCTTTCTCATTTTGTCAGCTCGTCAAAGGCTTGCTACTTAGCGGTCTTATCTAACTAATAACACCGATTGGGCTGCTTGAAATTTTGTGACTCTATAATAATTAAGCGATTTTTCATTATTTTATTTTTCGATATAAAAGTACTTCAGTTCGATAAAAGTTCGAAATATTTTTTTCGCGCAAATTCTATCCTAAACGTTGATGATGCTTTATAAATATAGCACGATGTTTAATTTTTATGAAATATTCTGTGTAAACACATTACGCTCGATTATTAAATGATTTTTTTTTTTTTATCCGAAGAGTCACGGGAAATTGTTCGCGTTTGCGTAAAGTAATTACTATAGAATTAAAGAAACCCATATATATATAGTTATTTATATGTGTAACAAAAAATATAAATACAATTTTAAAAAGTATTTTTTTTTTTGTTGATTACATGACAATGATTATACACACAGAATATATATAATTTGCGTGCGAGAGGATTTTGCAATAAAATCGTCTAATTAACGCAATATTATCTGTAGATGGTAAGGGCAACGGTGCTAAGTCGAATGATCACATTTTAATTTATACTCTTTTGTAAATATTAGAATTTTTAATAAAAAAAGAAAACATTTTAGAGAAAAAAAAAGTCGAGAACCCGTAGTTATCCCTTCCTTATCTTTCGAAATTTGTTTATTGTAGCCAGCTCCGTTTCGTACATTGCATGTATTATTGCTTCAACAAGTGATTAAACGATTTACGATCTCTCGTAAAAAGTCAATTATAACAGTTCGCAAATAACACTTATTAATAACTTTCTTGCATGAAAAACGTGACAAGGATAACCACTTCGTCGTCGCTGCTTATTATTTATGAGGTCACAACATTGGCCGCAATTTACATGCGAGCGATTACATTCCCACAATAATTTCAGCGACAAGATACACATGTTTATTCCGATATTCTGTAGATTCTTAATGCTTCATAAGCGGACCGGCCCAGCGGTTCTGCGGTCTCGGTCACGAGTCTCGCAGTCTTTGGAATTTGGAATCCCAGTTCGAATCCCGACGATTCCGCTATCATAGATTTTCCGGGCCGGTTTCTCTCAGCACACATACGCAAGCGCATATTTAGTTATCGACTGAGAACGAACTTTAAACGGGATTCCTACATATACCGCCTACAGATATGTGAAAGGTTTGCGAAACACACACAGAACGGTGTGTGACATATGCTTCTTCCCAAATGCGGAAATCACCAGACAGCAAAAGGCCTGCCAACAGACGTTTTCGAAACGAATAGCAACAAAACAAATAATCCTAGAGAGACATAAAATATGTGATTTAAAGAGATGCTCGTGAGATCCTACGTAATGACTTGACCTTTATTATCGATTTTTTCCAGTCTTTATTGCACTTATGTATTAATGTATGCATCTTTCTTATCGTATATGTATATATATATATATATATATATATATCTTGACACACACAGAACACATTGTTTGTTAAATTGAATAATAGTAATAAAAATAAATATATTTTGTTTTAACACAAAACTAATTTATATAATTTTGCGTTAATTCTTGTATTAAGTTTTTTCGTTAGAGTTCTACCACACTTTTGTTATAACACAAATTTATGTTCTTCGATGTGATAAATTGTCAATTTTAATGTAGTTTTCGATCGCTTTACTGCGTTTAAGCTATTGAGCCACTAAGCTTTGAGTTTAAAACATTTATAGACCATTCAATAAATCGCACAGTGATAAACAATGTTTACTTGAATAATTGAGTTTGTTTTTGTTGATTTCGAGAAATTGAAACAATGCAATTTACAACTTTAAAATTCTAATTTGTAAAAATATTTAAAAGTTAGATTTTTTTATTACACAAAAAAGCGCTATAATTTTATCACACTTTTATAAAATTATAGCTTTCTATTGTGTGGAACAACTTTGTCTTTTAACAATGAAATTGTATTAGCGTTACAATTATTATTATGGTATATATTAAATATTATGTAATTAGTTTTTACCAATTAATTCGCAGAGGCGTTAAATAAAATAATAATATTGGTATTGTAACATTTAGCTGACCTCTCCAGTTCCAGATTTCTGTACCTTCATTTTTCGCTAATTAAATTTGTTTTCAACCTTGCGGGACGGCGGAGAACGCGAACGGCAACGGACCAGGGTAAGAAAGCATTTTCTCTTCCGATAGTGGTCTGAAAGTAAGGGAATGAACGTAAAGACTCACTTCGAGGCGGGGAGAGAAGTGAGAGAGGGTGGCAGAGCCGGTGGAGGGATTCTCGACTGAAGGGGAGGAAGTAGCTCCGTCGTCCGATGTGATGGGGGAGTGAGGACGAGGGTGAAAGGTACAGACAGGGTGGCGCGGCGGAAAGCGGGAAAGCCTACGAAGCAACCACCCACAGTTCACTGCGGGCTCGCGAGCCGTGTGAGCTACACGTCGGGTATTGCGCGTATCCGCGTATTTTATCTCTCACACACATACAGACATTTCGTGTGAATCCAGAAAATATCTACGAATATGACGGCGGGGAAATTCTGATACACACACGTACGTGTTTTATTATTCGCTATGAGAAAAATAAAAAAATAAAAGTGACACTTCTTCGTTCACAAAAATAATGCCGTGTGCTAGACCAACGTGCTGAATCCCAGGGATGGATGTTCCTCTGTTGAAGAGATCAATGATGGTGGTCTAATTTCAACCTATTGTTCCTCGATATCACGATGTTGATGTGAGTTGATTAAAATTAAAAAAAAAAAAAAAAGAAACAGAAAAAAAAACAGTTGTCCTGCACCGAAAATTGAAAAAATGTCTAGCCCCCCTCCGTGAAGGCCGCGTTCGCATATTGCTGAATCTAACAGATGTCACGTTTAATATCAACCACGTTGCCCAACAATAATAATTCATTTTTATATTTTATATTCCCGAACGCGGGCGTCACGATGAGACGTAACGTGAATTTATGACTTAACGTATAAAGTTTGACATTTCAACAACATGGTATTCGATAAAAGGGCTGGCATCAAAATGTATCGGTAATTTCGTTTTATTTCTTCCTTTGTGTGGCAAAAAAAAAGGCTTTGAAATCTCGCTCCCGTTATTGCGTTTAGTTCGATGTTTACTTTAAAAGTATACAAGCGTTCGAAGGGATGCATCGTACGTAAAGCGTCAGCCAGATCATAGAAAAGCGTCATCGATGCTTCTCGACACCCACATGGGACGTTGTAATTTCACGAAAATTCGAAAAGCCGAATAATCCCCTCAAATTCCGTACGCAGTTTGGCCGCACGTTTTGCAGCTTTGTATGAAATTATTTCGTGACAAATATAATATATCAATTCACTTCACTTCCTCATTTCCACCTGTTACGATTTAATTACGGAAATTTGTTGATCCTTTGATGTTTTTTATTTATTTATTTATTTTTTTATTTTTCTGTGACTGAGTAACGTTGGTTTGAATTGTAAATATACGCACTGCGACTGAATCAAACATTGACTGAGACAAACGTTTTGATTTGAAAGAAAATAATCCTATTTATAATATTATGCCAAATTAACAGTTAATACAATTCCAAACTTTATCTCTGCGGGGAGCTAACTAATTATAATATTCTAATTATCTGTTTTTCGATTTGCGCAATCTCACGCTCATTTCTATGTAATTATATGCGGAGTCGCTATATATAAAATTCTGTCCCGCATTTAGCGGACAGATAATCGCGCACATCAAAAGATGGCATGTCTAGATATACAGAGAAAATAAGTTCCGCACGGTATAAATTATCGGCATGAAACTAAAGCTGTTTACTCAGAGCAACTGAAACATAATCATGAAAATAGCTATATGGGCAATAATGACTTTCAAGGTGGTGGTATCTGTCAACATTTATATGTCAGCCACATCGAAAATCGATTGATACGCGTAGATGAAACGCAACGATAGTAATGTGCGCGCGACAGGTATCACGAAGAAAATTTTAGCCTATTAAAATTAATTTATTTCGTTCCGCTTTTGTCGCACATATTTTCGTCATTACGTAATGGACAAAGTTTAGCTACCGATATTTAAACATTTAAACAGGATGATCTTTTTTTCTATTTTTAAGACAATGCTGTTTTCGATCCGGTTTCTGTACACGGAAATAGATCAATTATCTAACGATTTTAAATAGATTTGTTTTTTAACCATTTTCCTCCGTCCAGAAGTTTCTTTCAATCTCTTTTTATATTGAGAAAAAACTTTACCTTGAAACAAAAATATTTATTCGAGAAACTTTATTTTATTCGATTGGTGCTGTTGGTGCAACGACGTATTTACTTACTTGTATTTAAAACGTCTTCTTTTCTTAATTTCAGCATTTACATGCTTACAAGAATATATGTAATTTTTAAACAACTGTTTTTATATTTTAATTTATATTTTGTCTTTTAATATTTCATCAAATATTTATTAGAATGCATTTTTTTAGGTAAAAAAAACTTGAATTTTTTAGTCTAAAAACCCAATATGTTTTAATTAATAAAGAATATGTATATTTTATGAAAACAATATTTAAACGTAAAAAATGTATGGACATAAAATGATGTACTCAATGTTATATATATTGCATATTTATTTATAATTAAAGTAAATTAAATTTTTAATTATTAATGACATGTGAAATTTTTAGTTGAGCATAAAATGGATAAGACTTACATACATCGAAATGTAAATGAGGCATATTAGATATATTTTTGAATTAAAATCAATTCGAATTTCGTATGCGTATTAATTTGCACGTTTTAAAAATTATATTTGCATGCAGCATATAGTAGCGGATCTGTAAAACTATCTGCTAGCTGAACACGAGCTTAAGCTTTTTGTTGTTAATATTGAATTACTTTTATTTATAAATAAAATAAATAATTTCTTTCATCAAAAAAGCCAAAAAATATAAAAGAAAATATATTTATTTGATTTGAAAACCAACTTTTCTCCCTCAGAACGAATGCAATTATTAAATATACGCGCATAACCCCGGCGCGTATGTAACTTGAATGGAGTTGTGAATTTTACATCTCATCGAATTACATTTTCATCCCGCGCGCTCTACAACGTTATGCTACATTATTCTTCGAGCTGTCCGATATTTATTCAATATCGTATCAAAGACGTTGCAAAGACTGTGCGCTACGCTTGCGTTACAACGCTTTTCCAATTCAAAGATCACTATTCAGTAGCACAATGTGCGCTTTCACGTGTGTATTTGACAAGTTGTACGAGTTTCATAATCGTTTCCCGCGTTTCGAACACATTTCGCGCGTATTTCATTGTAGAAATAATAACGGATAACAGATTTTTTTTTTTTATATAGGCGCCGTTAGGGAGTGGAATATTCACACGCTTGATCGGACATGAAGTGAAGCGAGTCGACTTTGCAACGCCGACGTGGCTATACGTTTATTTTCTTTTCGTGTCTCGCATTTCCAACTATATACGTACGTGTTATTCATTCGCCTTCGAGATCATCAATTCTTACTCTCTCGGTCACTTGTTTGCCGTTTAAAAATATTTTTATTTTATTATTTCGAAGAGTCACGCACACACACACACACACACACACGTAACCATTCTCATACGCTATGTATTTTAGTTACGTCGAGGATGTAATTTTTGAAAAAAAAAAAAAAAAAGAGAACTACAGCCGAGCGAGCAAATTGCATTCAAATGACCGTGATTTGCGTAATTATTCCATGCTGACAATTATGTTACACAGCTTTCGTGTTCCGGGAAAAAAAAAATTCTTATTCGAACCGATAGTCAAGTCAAGCGACTTTTCTCACGTGAGAAAAATTATTCACGCGTCGCGCCTCTGCATATATACGCGTGCGGCCCGCTATAATTACGCAAGGACGGCTTTACGGCTTTATAGAAGAGAAAAAATAAAATTTATTTATTACACACGCGTTGTTTTTTTTTTTTTTTTTTTCCAAGTACATAATTTGTTGTCCGCGCATACATTTGTCCACGCGTGTGTTAATACTCGTATTGCGCGCGTGTCGCTAGCGACGATAATTAAATTTTCGCAAGTTATAATTGCGCGAAGTGTCGTAAAATTCGAAATTCCACATCTCGCGTTTTAAAACGGAACGTTTAATCACATCTTCCGAAACGATATTCGCGCGACGTGTTCATTCGTGTTTGTTGTTCCTATTACTGGCGTTGTGTACCGTTCGAAACTTTGATTATAGTTTCGAACGACTCGTTATTTGTATGCATCTCCCGAGCCTTATTCAAATCTAATTTCGATGGACGCGCGGGCATAATATCGCGCGGTAATAATCAATGGTCATTTAATGTTAGCGAGTTACGCGCTCGCAGTTGGAATATGCATATCTAATTACACTGATTTCGCCGATAATTATATAGTAAACGTTTGAAATAACACTAGAGCGCTTATAGAAAACAAAAATACTTGAGTTTTTTATTTACGTCTTATATAAGTGTCATGTATTTATGTGAAAAAAAAAAAGCATTTAGCAATCGAGGGGAGAGAATCGAGGGAAAAATCCAGGTCTTCAAGATGGGATTCAACGAGACGCAGATGGAAGACCTGGATAACCTGACGAACTCATCGAAATACTTTCTTTTCAACATCGATCAACGGAACACAAGCACGGATCACCACGAGATCGAGTTCATCCTCTTTTTAACCATCAAGGCTTTCATCATGGGATTTATCATCATCTGCGCGCTCTTCGGCAACCTGCTGGTCATCGTCTCGGTTATGCGGCATCGCAAGCTCCAAGTGATCACGAACTATTTCGTGATGTCGCTGGCGCTCGCGGATATGCTGGTAGCTTTGTTCGCGATGACGTTTAACGCCTCCGTGGAACTTTCCGGACGCTGGCTATTTGGCTACTTTATGTGCGACGTGTGGAACTCCCTGGATGTTTTCTTCAGCACCGTCAGCATTCTCCATCTTTGCTGCATCAGCGTGGACCGATATTACGCTATCGTTCAGCCGCTGGACTACCACTCGATCATGACGAACGTGAGATTGGGAATCATGCTGAGCATCGTGTGGTGTTCGCCGATAGTTATGAGCTTCCTGCCGATCTTCGCCGGCTGGTACACCACGAAGGAACATCTGGAATATAGGAAGAACTATCCGGATGTGTGTGTGTTCCAAGTGAACAAGTTGTACGCCGTAATCAGTTCCAGCGTCAGCTTCTGGGTGCCGGGGATAATCATGATCGCGATGTACTACAAGATCTACCGGGAGGCCGATCATCAGGAGCGCGTAATGTATCGGTGAGTGAATATCTCCTCCTTTTCACGTCTTATTATAAATCGAGAGATATATTTACGTAAAAATAATCTAGAGATAAATTTACATATGTTAAACTTTATTAAAGTCTGATAAAATTTTTACAAAATTCCGTCTCGAATTATCACGTCGAGTTCTAGTTATTGTGTAATATAGCAGAATTAAACAATATAAATTGCGCGAAATACGTAAAGATCTAGACCTAGCGAGGTATATTGTCCCGATGTGTATATACACAGTTTGTCCGGAAAGTTCCCGGACT